>NC_067482.1:64773789-65073789 GCF_947179515.1 Apodemus sylvaticus | reverse complement strand
AATCTATAACTTCTAGTTCTGATTAATTTAAATACAAATATCTATAAATTGAAACGATGTGGTAGAAGTAATGAATGTAATATAAAAGAAAGGCAATATAGATGATTAATAAGCTGTACAGACATGGATACTGAAGAGTCTGGCATACTTTGGCAAATAATTTTTTTTTAATCCAAGGGCAAAAATTAACTATTAATATTAATTCTTTCAAGTATAACAGAATTGGGAATTTTTTTTGAAGTTTTTTTTTAATTTATTGATATATTTATTTACATTTCAAATGATTTCCCCTTTTCTGGACCCCCACTCCCCGAAAGTCCCATCAGTCCCCTTCCCTCTCCGTTTTCCTACCCAACCCTTCCCACTTCCCTGTTCTGATTTTGTTCTATACTGCTTCACTGAGTCTTTCCAGAACAAGGGGCCACTCCTCCGTTCTTCTTGTACCTCATTTGATGTGTGGATTATGTTTTGGGTATTCCAGTTTTCTAGGCTAATATCCACTTATTAGTGAACCATTCAGACAGCAAGTAGTATAGACTACAGTGAAAAAGAAATAGACAGGAAATCAGGGAGGAGCCATGGGCACTTCAAGGGAAGGGGATGTAGAACATGTATAAAGAGATAAAGGGAAATAATGAAATTGGTGTGGGGGGATAAATGCGAAGTGGAATAAGGAAGGCAAGACAGAGGAGGGAATATGGGGAAGAATAACACTTAAGACATCTCAAAAAAGTCATAGAACCTATTGTAGAAATACATACATACATACATACACACACACACACACACACACACACACACACACACACCTGGTAAGTAACACAGTTACTACACGGCATGAGTGTTTATGACAGAAGGACAAATCATACCAATGCGCACAAGAGAGGCTAAGAGGAATCCCAGAAAAAGTAAAATCTAGTCTAAGCCTTATTTCTAACAATATATACTGGAAGCAAGCCAAATAAAGAAAATAAATTTATATCTGAAAATAAAGATAATGAATGATGGAAGTGATTCCTGGAAGTCTTACTTTAAGAAACTATTAAGAAATGTTTACATATCATAAAATTATGGAGTACTGGAAATTAATGCTGATCTACATGTAGGCATTAAGAATAAATGAAACAATACTGAGCTAACACAAATGAATATACATTTTATACATCAATTTAAACAAAGTGTCCCAAAATGAGTAAAATTAATCTATTGTGTTACAAAAATCAGCATACTATGTACATTTGGAGAGGGGGTAAAAAGCTATAAATGAGAGGGCCTACAAGAGGACTTCTAGGGGTTCTATTACATCCTGATCTGGAGGTGGTACTTAGGAGCATATGGTCACTTCTTCACTGAGAAATAAATTTATCTCATGCTTTTCTTTTATGTAGGTGAAACTTTAAAAGATTTACAAAAGTAGCAATGGAACAGCTACTGAGAAAACAAAGTCCAGAGGCAGTATTTAAGGATCTGAGAAGGATTCAATGTCACTGGAAAATTATAATAATGATACTATTTAAGATTACTGATGATTCGAAACAGATCTAACACTGTAAAGTTACCCAAAATAAGTGTCACTGGGTAGTCAATACTGTCAGCTGCTACGTTCACTTTATCACTATCATTGTATTAATAAAACAACTCTTTGTGGTGCTCAATACAGAATGACAAGAGAAAAGGGTAAAGCATTGTAAGGGAGGAAATTTAAAGCTGGACTTACTAAGTCTTATTAAAAACTTAGACTTTATCTACAGGTTAATGAGGAACCAGTGAAGACTTTTACACAGATGTAAATTCCAACTTTACATTTACTAGAAAGAAGGTATTGGTCAAGTCACATAGCCTCTCAAATTTCTCATCTGCAAACATAAACATTGCATTATTCCATGTGTGAAAATTAAAGATAATATTATGCATTGAAGCTTAGCATAGTACCTAGCACATATAAAAATATTCAATAAATATCATCGGCCATCATTTTAATAGGTAATATTTTGTGTTGAAAACTATGCCAAACAGCTCTCATATGTATATATAAAATATATAGGTTCAAGGAATAAAGTGATTGAGTAACTCACAAGAATATATCAACTTTGCCTTTATTGTTATTTTGTGAAAACCCTATAGAAAAGTTTTACTAATGAAGTAAATGTATTTTTCCAACCATTGAGAATAATTAGCCTATCTGATGTCTCATCATTCTTTAAGTTCTTCAATATTCTCCTACATCCAAATCTCCATATATAAATGTAATCTTCACTTCTCATTTGGGGAACTTCTCTTTGCAGAGACCACAATCAATCAAAATGCAGTGTTGAGTGCAGGCCCAATGACTACATCTACAAAACAATCTATACCTAAGGCTCAAGGAGACTTAAGACTAAAGAAGAGGTTAAGAGCTAGAAGATGAGGGAATTTTCTATGATTATTGTGTCTCCTAATATTTTAAGAAGCTTGATCCTTGAAATCTATCCAACATGGCTGCCCAAACTTAAGCTTATCAAGGACTACACCAATGAACATACCAAAGTGGATGGGAAAATCTCCATGAGGCCTCAGCCTGCTGCAAAAATTTAAAGACAACTGAAGAAAGCTAGGAGCAGAAGAGGTAGTCTTTCTCAGGCAAAAGCACACCAATTGGCTGTCCAGTGCCCAATGGGTAAGCCCTGAAACCATAAATACAAGTAACACTATATGAACTCAACAGGTTATATTTAGGAATGTACATGCATGCATGTGTGTGTATATATAAATAAACATATATATATATATATATGTGTGTGTGTGTGTGTGTGTGTGCATGCAATTAATAATTAGTGAAAAAGTCATGAATTTGAATGATAGTGGGTTGGGGTATATAGGAGGGTTTGGGAGGAGGAAAGGGAAAGAAGATACAGACTTTTAATCTCAAAAATAAAACTAAAAACTGAACTCATTAGATTCTTCCACAGGTGACACTACAGCCAATGAACTGGTTTTGTTCAGTCTGCTAAACTGGTGTGAATTGGTTACTAGGGCTGAAGAACTAGGCACAAATCATCGCTTCTAGCAAAGTCTAAAGCTTTTGAAAGCTAATTTTAAAGTCTTCTTTTCTTCATTTTTCTTGTGTGTGTGTGTGTGTGAGAGAGAGAGAGAGAGAGAGAGAGAGAGAGAGAGAGAGAGAGAGTATGTGTATGTGTGTGTGTGTGTAGATGGCTGCATGTCTGCATTTGGCATGATACTTTCAAGACTGTTTTCAGAGCAGAATTCTGTACCTTAGAACATCTACTACTTAAATATCTTTTTTAAAAGACTTAGTTTAATCAGAAAGGGAAACAGACACATCTTTTAAAAGTTTTAAAATTTGTTAAAGATTATAAAATGTTTATGTTTTCTAATATTACATGTTGAGATCAAATAAAACTCACACTGGAACATTAAAATGTTTATTAATTAAACTTTGTACATAAATATAAATTCTTCAATTTTCTTTATAAAAATATACTGTTATGAAAGCCATCACCAAAATTAGGAAATTATTAATCAATTCCCAACAATGCAAAAACAACACACCACATCAACAATGACAATATTTGTTCAATATTCTTACTATTGATGCTTCTGGGTCTCTTCTCAGCAACTAATATTAAAGCATATGCTTATGCGGGTTTATACATGAACACATCTGAATTTATCTTACCCATACCTAACAAACAAGTTCACAAAATACTAAATTTCCAACCCAGATAGCATTCCAGTTGTTTATTTTTCCATTTACACCTCCTTTCTCATACTACAACAAAACCTCATTTCCCATTATCTTTAATGCTTATTTACTCAATCAGCCTCCTTACATGTAATCAACCTTTTATGAGGTTAATTTTCTTAACATGGACAGTCTTCTTATCCATTTTAGTATTACTATTCTTATCCTCACTTCTCCATTTGTATAATCTAGTCATCCAATGAAGCGCTCCCATTCCTCAGACCTGGCACCCTTTATAAGCATATTCTCTATACCTACTACCACCTGACAGCCTATTTAACATCTCCACTAAAATGACTACGTACCTCTAATGCTCCAACTCTAAAACATTGTACTTAAAGACAAATTTATGATCACTAATCATATTATGACACAGCTGAAACATTGCACTCAAACATTTCCCTTGCATGGACTCTTACCCATCCCAAACAGAGCTTTAACTCATACCAAGCTGTACTCTAAAACAGATATCCCCCTACACTTCTGCTACTTACTGGGGTCCTAAGCTCATGCAGAGAAGGCTAAAGCTTTCTGAGAGCAAAAGACCCTCTGCTATCCCAGGCCACCCTCTTCCAGAGGTACCATACTTGTACTTAGGCTCTAACATCCTACCACAGCATGCTCACTAATACAGAAATGCATCAACATTTCTCAGGTGGCTCAACACATCAGGTTTTGATAACCTTATAACTCTTACCGGAGTTAGCTCTGTCAATACATCTGACCCAATGTGGACTACTGTTGTTTGGTCTTATGTGATAGTTTGAGTTCTGAATATTCAGAAGAAAAAGAGAAAGTTGACATAGGATACCTGATGACATTTTTCAAAACATAATCACCAGCAACTAAGCTAATATAAACATAGCTATAATCAAAGCTAATAAAAATAGTAATTTACTTTTCAAAGTATAGTTGTTTTTCAATATCTTTGGAGAACTGGTTTTAAGACCCAAACAGATAGTTTATTATTTAGAGGGGAAAAGGTGCAATTTCTCCCAAGTCCAAGTGAATCAAAGACTTCAACATAAAATCAGATACACTATATCTAACAGAAGAGAAAGTGGGAAACTGCCTTGAACACCCTGGCATAGGAGAGAAATTCGTGAATAAAACACCAATGGCTCAGACAGTAAGATCAACAATTGATAAATGGGATCTTATGAAATTGAAAAGCTTCTGTAAAGTTAAGAACACCATCAATAAAACAAAACAGCAGCCTACAGATTGGAAAAAGATCTCTATGAATCGTACATCTGATAGATGACTAATAATTAAAATATATAAAGAACTAAAAAAATTAGACACCAACAAACCAAATAACTCAATAAAAAATGGGGTACTATCTTAGTTAGGGTTTCTATTCCTGTGAAAAACATCATGACAAGAAGCAAGTTGGAGAGGAAGGGGTTTATTCAGCTTACACTTGTATGTTACTGTTCATCACCAAAGGAAGTCAGGACTGGAACTCAAGCAGGTCAGGAAGCAGGAGCTGATGGAGAGGCCATGGAAGGATGTTACTTACTGGCTTGTTTCCCCTGGCTTGCTCAGCCTGCTTTCTTATAGAACCTAAGACTACCAGCCCAGGGA
This sequence comes from Apodemus sylvaticus, assembly GCF_947179515.1. NCBI lineage: Eukaryota > Metazoa > Chordata > Mammalia > Rodentia > Muridae > Apodemus > Apodemus sylvaticus. Next base: position 65,068,460 of record NC_067482.1, on the reverse strand, counting down.
TGGTACCACCCACAAGCTCCCCCCCCCCACCATTGCTAATTAAGAAAAAGGCTTACAGCTGGATCTCATGGAGGCATTTCCTCACCTGAAGCTCCTTTCTCTGTGATAACTCCAGCTTGTGTCAAGTTGACACAAAACCAGCCAGTACAGATACGGAACTAAACAGAGAATTCTTAACAGAGGAATCTCAAATGGCCAAGAAGCACTTAAAGAAATGTTTAGATGAATCTGAGATAGAAAGAGCAATTCTCAAATTCATCTCAAATAACAAAAAACCCAGGATAGCAAAAACTATTCTCAACAGTAAAAGAACTTCCGGGGGAATCAGTATCCCTGACCTCAAGCAGTACCACAGAGCAATAGTGCTAAAAACTACATGGTATTGGTACAGTGACAGGCAGGTAGATCAATGGAATAGGATTGAAGACGCAGAAATGAACCCACACACCTATGGTCACTTGATCTTTGAAAATGGAGCTGAAACCATCCAGTGGAAAAAAGATAGCCTTTTCAACAAATGGTGCTGGCTCAACTGGAGGTCAGCATGCAGAAGAATGCAAATTGATCCATTCTTATCTCCTTGTACTAAGCTCAACTCCAAGTGGATCAAGGACCTCCACATAAAACCAGACACACTGAAACTAATAGAAAAGAAATTGGGGGAAGATCCTTGAGGACATGGGCACAGGGGAAAAGTTCCTGAACAGAGCACCAATAGCTTATGCTCTAAGATCAAGAATTGACAAATGGTACCTCATAAAATTACAAAGTTTCTGTAAGGCAAAGGACACTGTCAAAAAGACAAAACAGCAACCAACAAATTGGGAAAGGATCTTCACCAACCCTACATCTGACAGAGGGCTAATATCCAAGATATACAAAGAACTCAAGAAGTTAAGACTCCAGAGAGCCAAATATCCCTATTAAAAAATGGGGTACAGAGCTAAACAGAGAATTTTCACCTGAAGAACTAATGGCTGAGAAGCACCTTAAAAAATGTTCAGCATCACTAGTCATTAGGGAAATGAAAATCAAAACAACCCTGAGATTTCACCTCACACCAGTCAGAATGGCTAAGATTAAAATCTCAGGAGACAGTAGGTGTTGGCGAGGATGTAGAGAGGAACACTCCTCCACTGCTGGTGGGAAGGCAAGTTGGTACAACCACTCTGGAAATCAGTCTGGCCGTTCCTCAGAAAACTGGGCATTACACTTCCGGAGGGCCCTGCTATACCACTCCTGGGCATATACCCAGAGGATTCCCTGGCATGCAATTAGGACACATGCTCCACTATGTTTATAGCAGCCCCATTTATAATAGCCAGAAGCTGGAAAGAACCCAGATGTCCCTCAATGGAGGAATGGATACAGAAAATGTGGTATATTTATACAATGGAATACTACTCAGCAATTAAAAATAATGAATTCATGAAATTTTTAGGCAAAAGGTAGGATCTGGAAAATATCATCCTAAGTGAGATAACCCAATCACAAAAGAACACACATGGAATGCAGTCACTGATAAGTGGATATTAGCTCAGAAGCCCTGAGTACCCAAGACACAATTCACATATCAAATGACTCCCAAGAAGAAGGAAGGAGAGTTCTCTGGTCCTGGAAAGGCTTGATTCAGCATTGTAGGGGAGTACCAGGACAGTGAAGTAGGAGGGGGTAGATCAGAGATCGGGTGGAGGGAAGAGGGCTTATGGGACTTTTGGGGAGGGAGGAACCGGGAAAGGGAAAATCATTTGGAATGTAAACAAAGAATATAGAAAAAAATAATTCTAAAAAAAAAAAAAAAAAGAAAGAAAGAAAGAAAAGAAAAGTTCAAAGTCCTTAGTCATCAGGGAAGTGCAAATCAAAATGACTGAAAGTCCACCTTACATCCATCAGAATGCCTAAGACAGAGAAGCTCAAGCAACAACACATGCTGATGAGGATGCTGGAGCAAGAGGAACACTTCTCCATTACTGGGGAGAGTATAAACTCGTACAACCACTTTGAAAATCAATTTGATGGTTTCTCAGAAAATTGGGAATAGTTCTATGCCAAGACCCAGCTATACCATTCTTGGGCATATACCCAAAAGATGACCCATTATACCACAAGGCCATAGTCTCTGCTATGTTCATAGTAGCTTTATACATAATAGTCAGAAGATGGAAACCCAGATGTCCTTTAAATAAAGAATAGAATACTACTCAGCTATGGATGGAATTGAAAAAATTATCTTGAGTGAGGCAAGACAGACCCAGACAGACACCCATGGTATGTACTCACTTATCAGTGGACATTAGCTATGAAGTACAGGATAACTGTTCTATAATCCTTAGACCCAATGAAACTAAGTAATAAGGAGGGCTTCAAGGAGTATTTGTGAATCTCACTCTCAAGGGGGAATAAAATAGACATTGTAGGTGGAGGAAGGGAAATGGTGTGACAGGTGATGAGGGGAACAAAAGAGGGATGGGGATCAGTTGGGGGGAGGGAGGTGGGAGACAGAATGGAAATCAGTGTGGGGGAGCATCTCTGGGACTAGCTGGAGACCTGGGATAGGGGAGGCTCCCAGGAGTCTATGGAAATGACCATGGCTAAGATTCCTAGCAGCCAGGGATATGGAGACTGAAGTGGCTACCTCCTGTAGTCAGGTAGGACTTCCAGTAAAGAGAGAGGCACATCAACCTACCCACAAAACCTTCAACCCAAAATTTGTTCTGCTTACAAGATACACAGGCATAAAGATGGAGCTGAGATTGAGGAAAGAGTGAACCAAAGATTGGCCCAACTTGAGACTTATCCCATAGGAGAGATCCAACCCTGACACTATAAATGATACTCTGCTATACTTGCAAACAGGAGCCTAGCATAACTGTCTCCTGAAAGGCTTCATCCAGCAGCAGATGGGTACAGATGCAAAGACCCACGGCAAAATATGAGGCAGAGCTCAGGGACGTGTGTGGAATGGTAATGGATAGAACTGAGCAAGACAAAAGGGTCAATGACCCCATAAAAAGACCTACAGAGTCAACTACCCTGGGCCTATGAGAGCTCACAGAGACTGAACCACTAAGAAAAGAGCATGCAGGAGCTGGACTTAGGCCTCTTACACATTTGTGGCAGATATGCAGCTTGGTCTTCATGTGGATCCCCAAACAACTGAAGGGAAAGAGCTGTCTGTTGCTGCCTGCCATTGGATCCCCTGGCTTCAGTGGGAGAAGATATGCTTAGTCCTGTTGCAACTTGTTGTCTCAGGGGGTGGTAATACCCAAGGGGAAGGGATAATGGAGGTGCGGGAGACTTGTGAGGATGGGACTGTGAGGAGAGAAGGGGGGCTGCAGCCAGGATGTAAAAGTGAGTAAGTAAATAAATTAATGAAAAAATATAGACCTAGTTAATATTTATTCATTAAAGAATTTTTAAAACAAGGTTTTTCAGAATACTAAAATTAAAAAATTTTAAATAACTCAAATTTATACTGCATCTTTGAAACGCTAGGATCAGCAAACTGTGGCCTGCAAAACCAAGTTTACTTTTTTATAAAAATAAGTTTTTATTGAAATAAAGCCATGCTTATTATTTTACTATTGCTTTTGCATTACAACAGCAGCAGTGCCTAACTCCAGCAGAGACCAGATGACCCTTGGGAGTAAACTATAAGGCAGAACATACCTGTAGCATGCTCACATTACATCATGCTTCTCTAGAATATCACAGACTAGATGGGAAATTTTGCTAACGCCTACCTACCTGACTACTGCTCTAACTTGGCTTAGCCTAATATTTACTAACCATTCCTTTTTTTTTTTTAATTGAGTATCTTCTTCATTTACATTGCCAATGGTAAAACCTTTCCCAATTTTTCCCTCCCAAAAGCCCCCTCCCCAACGATTCCCTCCCCCTCTTCCCTCCCCCTGCCTCCATGTATATGCCCTTCTACCCAACACAGTACCAGCTCCCCCCAAATCCCCCCCCATCTATTTCCCTTTGTTGTGGCCTCTATTGAGCCTTTACCTAACCAAAGACCACTCCTTCCACTGATGCCCCAAAAGGCATTCCTCTGCCACATTTTTGGCTGGAACCATGTGTACCCCTTGGTTGATGATTCCCTGGGAGTCTTGGGGTGTCTGGGTGTCCGAAGTCTTTGTTTTTCCCATGGGGCTAAATACCCCATCAGTTCCTCCGGACAACCCTCCAGATCCTCCGTTGCGGACCCCAAGCTCAGTCCAAGCTTGGTTGCTAGTTTCTGCTTCTGAATTCATAAGACTATGACAGGGCCCCTCTGGAGACAGCCATGGCATGCTCCTTTTGATACATGCTTCTCATCGTAGTGTCGGGGTTTGCTGACTATTTATAGGATGAATCCCCAGGTAGGGCACTTGCTGGGTGGCCTTTACTTCAGACTCTGCTCCACACATTGCCTCCCTTGTTGCTCCTGTGAGCATTTTGTTCCGTTTCTCAGAGGAACCATAGCTCCCTCACTTAAGTCATTCTTCTGGAGCTTCCTGTGCTGGGTGAATTGCAATTTGTTTATTTTGAGCTTTTGAACTAGCATCTGCTTGTTAGTGAGTGCATACTATGTGCTTTCTTTTGTGACTGGGATACCTTGCTCAGGATAATACTTTCTAGTTCCATCCATTTGCTTAAGAATTTCATGAATTCATTGTTTTTAATAGCTGAATAGTACTCCATTGTGTATATATAACCACAGTTTCTGTATCCATTCCTCTGTTGAGGGACATCTGGGATCTTTCCAGCTTCTGGCTATTATAAATAAGGCAGCTATGAACATAGTGGATCATGTGTCCTTATTACATGTAGGAGCACTTTCTGGGTATATGCCCAGGAGTGGTATAGCTGGGTCCACAGGTAGTACTATGTCTAATTTTCTGAGAAATCGCCAAACTGATTTCCAGAGTGATTTTACAAGCTTGCAATCCCACCAACAATAGAGAAGTGTTCCTCTTTCCCCACATCCTCTCCAGCATCTGCTGTCCCCTGAGTTTTTCAACTTAGCCATTCTGACTGGTGTAAGGTGTAATCTCAGTGTTGTTTTGATTTGCATTTCCCTGATAACTAAGGATGCTGAACATTTCTTTAGGTGCTTTAGAGCCATTTGAGTTTTCTCAGTTGAGAATTCCCTGTTTAGCTCTGTACCCCATTTTTTAATAGGGTTATTTAATTCTCTAGAGACCAACTTCTTGAGTTCTTTGTATACGTTGGATATTAACCTTCTGTTGGATGTAGGGTTATAGTAAAGATCTTTTCCCAATTTGTTGGTTGCCGTTTTGTCCTACTGAATATATCCTTTGCCTTACAGAAGCTTTGCAGTTTTATGAGGTCCCATTTGTCGATTCTTGTTCTTAGAGCATAAGCCATTGGTGTTCTGTTCAGAAACATTTCCCCTGTGCCCATGTGTTCAAGGTTTGCCCCCATTTTCTCCTCTATAAGCTTCAGAGTGTCTGATTTTATGTGTAAATCTTTGATTCACTTGGACTTGAGCTTTGTACAAGGAGATAAGAATGGATCGATTTGCATTTTTTTGCATGCAGACCTCCAGTTGATCTAGCACCATTTGTTAAAAATGCTGTCTTTTTTCCACTGGATTTTTTTTAGCTCCTTTGTCAAATATCAAGTGACTGTACATGTGTGGGTTTTTTTCCAGGTCTTCAATTCTATTCCATTGATCTTCCTGCCTGTCTGCATACCAATACCAAACAGTTTTTTATCACTATCGCTCTGTAGTAGAGCTTTAGGTCAGGGATGGTGATTCCCCCAGAATATCTTTTGTTGTAGAGAACAGTTTTTGCTATCCTGTGTTTTTTGTTATTCCAGATGAATTTGAGAGTTGCTCTTTCTAGATCTTTGAAGAATTGATTTGGGATTTTGATGGTAACCATTCCTTTATAGTTAAAGATTCCTAATCCTTGCTTTCCCTCCCATGAAACCTAGTCATTTGAGACCTTTCAATTAATTAATTGTTCCTCCTCTCTTTCCATTAGCTTATAACATGTCTAATACTCCGTACCCTTAATCATAGTTCAATCTTTATGAATAAAATCTGAATACAAAACTACTGTAAAAAGTAAGCATTTTAACTTCACTCCCTCACACTTGCATCTCACATAAAACCGAACTCCTCTGAAAAGTTCACATTATTAGGGGAAATATTTAGGAAGAAGCTTCTGTTCTTTATATTTTACTCAGACTTCTTAAAGAAAAAAAAAATACTAACACGGACAACAGCTTCTTATCTGTTCCTCACTGGAATAGAGTCAAATACTTCAATACAACCCTACTTAAGGCTAGTATTTTGATTCTGAAGTTTTAAGTCTATTGAGTTCCAGTTTGGGGAAAAAAAAAACAACAGCAACAACAACAACAAAAAACAGAACTATAAACCCAAACAACTGGCACAAAGGACTCAAAAGTTTTGATCGTAAACTAAGAAAAGTAAGTTGGGGGAAAAATTATACCTTTAAAGTGTATAAAAGAATATCATTGATCTAATAGTTTGGTTAAGAAAATATTTCTTTAAGAAATAAATTTAGAATTGACATTCAATAATCCAAGTCCATCCATCCCAATTCTTTACTTAATATATGTCTCAATATTTTGTTGCTATTAGTTCTCAGCTTCATTAAACTCAATATATACAAGAATATGGAGATGGTTCAGTCTGTAAAGTGCTTGGTACACAAGCATTAAGATTTCAGTGATGTCAAGGTGGAGTACCAGTGGTTGGAAGCAGGGCTCATGTCTACAATCATAGATCTGGGAAGGAAGAAACAGGAGGATCTCTGGGGCTAGTCTAACAAGATAAGGAAACTCCAAATTTACAGAGATCCTCTTTCCAGATGAGGAGAGCAACTAAGGAAGATATCCAATGTTGATGTCTAAGTTCCACATGCATATGCACACATATATATGCTTGCTAGCCTCATATGTCTATACATACACACAGAAGTACACATACTTTCTCAGAACAAGATAAAGAAAAAAAGGGATCATGAGTGATGGGTGTTACTGGGGAAGAAGCACAGATCATCAGGCTCATGCACCAAGTGTTTTTACCTGCTGAGCCATTTTACCAGTCCTTAAAACATGTCCCATTTAATACTGAGTACACTTGAACATATTTGAATTACTCTAACCTGTTACAATACAGTTGCCATCTCCATCACTCCACTGAAATTCATCTAATCAAGATCACCTGGAACCCTCATGTTGCCAAAATATTACACATTCCATGTTTCACATAAGTACCAGACTCCTCATCAACAGGTAACAGTCCAACTGGAAAAAAAAAAAAATCTTTTCTCCTCCCAAATAGTGCTAGCTCTCTGTTTTACTGCTTATCTAATAGCCTTACTTTTCAGTATAAACACTGGGAGGAGTGTGAGGTCCTTTCTCTACTTAAGGAATTTTAACTTACCTTGGTATGATGCCAAATCCTTTACTATCCAATAGTCTTTCCCATGTCCCTAGTAAATCTCATTCATCTGCACAGATTTAAATACTTGTGCTCATATAGTTCTCTAACTAATATCTTTGGCACCAAAATACTACTATATAAATATTTTCACACTTTTCATTAAGCCAAAAAATAGCAAACACATGAGAAATGGTATTATCTCAGTCCCATAAAGTTCCCAGTAAAAGATGAATCATACCTGATTATAAATTCTAAGAAGGAACAGCATTCCATCTAGCCCTTTCTACCATTTATGAAGACTCAGTCCCCTGGCTGTCAACAGTATGGTAAACATGGAGTCTAATGGACAAAGTTACCTCTAATATACATGCCTTGTATACACACATTAGAGGAGAAAAATTCAAGTTGAATTAATGGAGAAATCTCTTAAGCTATTATTCATAAAAGAATCTAAGGCTAAGTTAAAATTTAAAGGTGACTAAGGATCCAAGGCAGAAGATATAGCTACAAAGACACCCAAGAATTTGGGGAAATATGTAATAAATAAAAGCAGATGAAGAGGATCGTTGGTCTAAAAAACCAATATGGAAGGAACTGTATGAAAAATCTATGACTATAGCTGAATATGGTTAAGAGCTTTTACTTGATAAACAGAGGCAAATGAGAGACATTAGTGCCTTGTCAACTATGAAATCATAGCAACTACACAATGACTTATTGAATGTTTCAGGTTGTAAATTACATCAGAAGAAAGTAAAATCAGTAATGCATATACTGATATAAACCAAAACCTTATCTGAATTTGCCCAAGTGCTTGCACTATCACAAAAACTGAATCCAGGAACTATGACAAGGAAAATAACTTGGCAGAAGATTAAAGAAGGAACCCAAACAGGCAAATGTAAGCAGGACAAAGTTATTGGCAACTACAAAAGGAAAGCAGATGCAGAAAAAAAAAGATTAATTTTATTTTATTTTCTAGCAAACACAAAAATTCTTACAACAAAATTTTTATTTAGCTTAACTAAGAACAATGTGCTGTTCTTCAAAGATAGCGTATTTTCTTAATTATGTTTCTAGTAGTAGCAGGTTGGATTGGACCCACCACCATTTCTTATCTACATTCTGTTACAAATAAACTGTTCAAACGATTCATTGATTACAAATTTAATCCTAAATATCTACTGTAATAAGGTTCTCAATATTGTAGACTTACATGTTTTGTGCTTGATGAATGCTAGTCTATGTACAATAGATACTTCTTGTCTTAAACATGCTCAGGACACTTACACTATCCATGTTGTGAAAATCAAAATTCAAAGCCTATTTTAAATAACAAAAGGTGGAGTATTTCATGAAACTTTAGAAGCACACTGTAAAAGTATCAATAGTTTATCCTAATGAATATGTGGCTAACTAGCTACCACCTGACATATCAGGAATATAATACAGTGTATTGCTTGTCATTGAACACAAAATTCAAACTTTGAATGGTATCTGCTAAGTATGTTATCACTTTTATATCATTACAAAGTATAGAAGCTTATGTTTAACCACTCTAAAGGCAACCTGTATATTTTAAGTAAAGAGTATCATCAAAAATGACAATGAGCAGGGCTGGAGAGATGGCTCAGTGGTTAAGAGCACTGACTGCTCTTCCAAAGGTCCTGAGTTCTAATCCCAGCAACCACATGGTGGCTCACAACCATCTGTAATGAGATCTGGTGTCTTCTTCTGGGGTGATTGAAAACAGCACAGTGTTCTAACATATAATAAATAAATAAATCTTTAAAAAAAATTAAAAAAAATGACAATGAGCACACAGCAGAATATTCTAACTTACTAAGACTTATTACGGTAAAAATTCATATATGACCAAAACAAAACAAAACAAAACAAAATCCTATGTATCTATGTTTTCTCTCCTAAGACTCAACTGAGGCAGAAATAAAGACCAGTAGTAAAGGTCAGAGGAATATGTAGACACATAACAGAAACTAAATACATGTGCTGCCAAGCTGGGAAGGTGGCACACCTGTAGCCAGCCCAAGGCATATGATTCTGAGGGATGAGAAATGACTAAGTGGTTAAAAAAATTGACTGCTCTTCAGATGAAGTTCACAATCTGCTCTAACTCTAGGATTCCACACCCTACTCTAGCCTCAGAGGGTACTCGGACATATGAATAGACAAGACAAAAATACAGATAGGCAGACAGAAAGACACCAGACATACATACAGACAGACAGACAGACACAGACACACACAGACACACACACACACACACACACATACACACCACACACACACCTACAGCCTATCTACAAATTTTGCCAAAAACTGCAAAATTATCCAAATGCCTATTTTTTTTAAAAAAAGATAATCTCGATACATGTCTTAACCTATGCAATAGATTCCAACTATGTAATGTATGTGATTCAATGGTATCACAACTGCCACCACTTAAAATAAATGGACATCATATTTGCTGGTGCTTGAAACAAGTTGTCTAGCTAATACTCTTTGACAGCTGCTAAACTGATCACTGACCCATTAATACTAGGTAAATCTACTCTTCTGTGATTTAGATGCTAACAGTGACAAAGGAGAATTCTGTGGTAAGATAACAGAAGAGAAGGCAAAAAGAAACCAGAAGAAAACATCAAACTTGACTAATAGGAAGGCTCATATCAGCAAAAAACAAACTCAAGATGATTTAAAATGACAATGTTTCATCATTATTGTTATTACTATTTTACTGTATTGGATACAGGTTATTGCTATGGACTTCTAGCTGGCCTAGAACTTGCTATGTGCATAGGATTGACCTTGAAAACAGATTTCTTCTGCTCTACCTCCAGAATGCTGTTACTAGAGGTAATGTGTGCACCACCATACTTAGTAATAAAGTTTTTAATAAGCTACAAACTCATTTCTTATATCCGTTATCAAAGATTCCTTAGAATGTAGAAAGGTATATGTCTTCTACTCTCATCATATAAAAAAATCAATACTAAGTCACATGATTTTAAAATTCTATAACACTATAGAGAACTGGAAAATACAGATCATTTAAACTCTTGTTTTTACTTTAGCATTCTCCATTATCTTTTTAAATCATCCAGCACCATTTCAATCAAGTCTACTGACAAAAATTATAAAGCCCAAGCATTCAAGAACCCAGGGAAAAAATATCACCAATGATAGCTCTCATTTATTGGGTGCTTCCTATACAGGAGATATGTATTAGTACAATTCAACAAACTTCATCTCTAGCAACCCAGCTCAACAACTGAAAGATAAAAAATAAACAAAAAACTAAACCAAAACAACAACAATACAAACCTTGGTAAATAGTGCCACTAGGCTCCAAACTCAGAAGTCTAGCTCTAGAGCTTATTTTCTTATGATCTTATGATCTGTTCATTCTATACTAACCAAATAAAAAGTCTGAGTAAAAGTATACATTTGTTTATTATGAAGAGATTTTTAAGGTAAGTGGTATCATGGAAATCAAGAAAACTAAACTATCCAATTAAATTCACTTGCTACCTGTTGCAGTTAAATACTGTCTTCAAATAGATATGTACCACAAATGTAAAATACCCAAATTCTAAAACATAAGTAGTAGTAAACCAATTTCTCAACAATTTCTACATGGATTAGTACAAAATGATAGTATTTTTAATAAAAAGATAATAGGCTAAATATGTTTTAATGAGGTAGATTAACATTTTAATCTTTGATTAGAAGATTTAACATTTTATAATTGGCTCCAATTACTATTGAACCAGTTTTATATAGGAAAGAAACTATTGTTTTAAAGAATGTTTCTAAGCCAATCTTTTCCTTGTTTAATTTTGTAGTTTTAAGAAAAAAATATACTTACATATATGAAAAAACAGGGATTAATTAAAAACAGATTCAAAACTTTGTTTAGTTTTTGTATCTAAATTTATTTTTTCTCTAAAAAAATTAAAGGTCATTTTGGTGACGTAACTAACACCAAATCTGGGACAATAAAATATATAAATGTGGACTATTTTGTTCAAAATATGTGTATATGTGCACCACACACACACACACACACACACATATACACAGAATTGGGGGGAGGCTTTAAGTTTAATTAAATCTGCCACAATTTGAGATTCAAACTAATGACAGTGATAGATTTTTATCTTTTAGTAGTAATAAATGAAAAAGGGACAAAACCAGAATCCTGACAGATGATAAATTTTGATACAATTTTGGTGAGAAGATGGCAATCAATACCTTGTTCTTGAAAGTACTTTTCCATAAGCTGCATATTGATTACAAAATGTTGAATAATTTTCAGGGAGAAATATAGTAAATACCTTGACCAAATTTTAAGGTTAACACACACCAGCACTGTGAACTTCAAAATACAATGTACTGAGGAAAACAGAACATTTCTTCAGTACTATTCCTACCAAATGCATATCTAATCATGAGAAATCAACAATTCCAATTTGGGGAACATAGTCAAATAATGCCCTGTATTTTTTTTTAATGTCAAGGCCAAGAAAAACTAAGAAAAATTGAATAAGTATCCCCAATTAAAAAGGACTAGAGGCATGATAACTAATAAATGCACTTCATTATCTTAAAATGGATCTTGAGCTAGGGAACTGACAAGAGATGGATAAAGAAAATAGATAAAATTTGAAAATTAACTATAAATTAGGTAATATATGATGACAGTGTCCTTCCTTTTTGGAATAATGAAAAGCTTAGGTGCAAAGATTACTCTCCAATTTGTGTGTGTGTGTGTGTGTGTGTGTCTGTCCGTGTTTGTGTGTGTGTGTGTGTGCATGCATGTGTGTATGAGTTCAGGACAAGAACAATGAAAATACAACAAGATATGAAACAACTAGCTTACACAGGCAAGTATAACTATTAGTTCCCAATTTGACAATTTTAAGATGCAAATTATACCAAAATTTTTTAAAAACTGGCCTATCCCAGCTTAAATATCTTAATTACTTTTCAAGTCTGAATAATGTTTTAAGCTGCATTAATATATTTATTTTGTTATATTTATATGTTTTTAATTTTATAAATCATTAGATACTAATTACATTATTTATTCCATAAAGAATAATGTTCAGTGTCATTCTGGTTAGTAGATACTAATTATAAACTCTATAAAATGTGAGACTGTGTCTACTAATGTTCAATATAATTGTGAATACTAGGATGATAGTCCCACATCCAATATGCACTCAAGTATTTGTTACGTGATATTCAAAATTATACTCTAGCACAGAAAGATTATAAAAAACCCATTATAAACAGAACCATCAATTGGGACAAAACTTAAAGGACACTTTTCTAATTTAAAACAAAACCAGAAATGAATCAGAGGAGAAAATCTAAGGCAAAAGACATGAGACCTACAATTATAAAGGAAATATTTTAGATGGGTTCAAACATATTCCCTTCTTAATCACTATAATCATTCACTGACAATGAAGATAACTTTCTTCCCAAAATTTTCAGACAATATAACTAACAAAAAGATCAATCATATTTGTTTAACTAGTTAAGTGAAGAAGTGAGTTTTCAAGAAACTTCATTAGATGTAATACCAATTAGCGTATAACCTGAATGTGCGTATGCTTTCAAACTCTTGCTGAAAATCAAGACTTAAATCATATTCTTTCTCAATAGCCAGAAGAGCATTTTATATAAAAATGTATTTCAATCAATAAGAGCACTGACTATTCAATACAGAAATGTATACATTAATACACCTACATACTGAATGTAAGTCATACACATATAAGGAACAGGAAGATTTTCTGCAAAGCACGTATCATAGCAAAGGGTTAGCTTAAAATGATGACTTTTATTACCAATTCACACCACTATTAAATGAGACCAACAGGTGTATATTCTATTTAGAAGGGTTTTGTTACTTAAAAAAGCAATGACAAAAACAATATACAAGATGCACCTCAGCAGATCTCTAGACAAAAACTGGGACTGTGAAACAATTTCTCAAATATGGCTGTTGCTCAGGAAAACATTTTCATGTATGGTACAATACAATTGTGTATAACACTGAAAGTATAATACAGATTACAGAATACTAAATATTAAAAAATTTAACCTCATTTCATTAATTTGTTTCACTTACTCAAAATTTGGCTTCCAAAGTACTTTTTTTTTTATTCAAAGACATACTAAATGTATTTAGTTACACAACATGAGAAAAATCGTTAAATACTGTAACACAAAACTTAAGCATGGTCATCTTCACATCGCTGGGTCCCTAACAGTTCTGTGAGCTGGCACTACAAAGCTGTCAGTGCTATCTGTTAGACTCCACAAGAAGGAACGCGACTATTTCTAGGCGGGTTTTCAAAGGAACTGATCAAAATACGAGTAACTGTCAAAACGAGTCCACTTTGCATTCATGAAGTACAAATACGGACACACATTTAATATGAAGTTTTTTATTCTCCTCACACCCTCCCTTCCATATAACGTTGCCACAGATCGAACCAAAATACAATTTATAGAGGTGACACACTGCTCTTAAGAGCAAACTGCTTAAACATCACCGAAATGTTCCTAAATCAGAGTGCCCTTCCTTCTGTCTTCCTATATACATCCCATTCTGTACGGCACATTACTGAACCGGAGTTGCTTCTGGTTTCATCTACTGTGATTAGTGAAAACAAGACAGACCTCAGGGCTCTCTGAGCAAACAAATCTGAGAGGGGTGGGGAAGGGGGACAGGGCGCGAGGTGGCGCAAGAACAGATGAAAACAAGGTAGGAGAGAGTTGTCTTCCCAAGGAACTGAGCTTACTATACTCAACTCCAGCGGCTGACACGTACTCGTCAGAAAAGGAAACCGAGGCAACCACCCGCTCCTAACACCGACCAGCCTCCACTCTCACCTCTTCCCTTCAAATGCTACCCCGTAGCCCCTGCCAAAGCACACCCTCCGCAGCCCCTCTCTCGAACCAACCTGCTGGGTAGCAGCTGTGGGCACTCGTCGCACTCCGAGCGAGGAAAAGCAGTGACCGCCACGAGGTAGGGAGTCCCGGCACTTCCCGCTACCCAGAGCAGCCCACTGAATGACAGCCCGGAGCGCGGAAGTTTGAAGCAAAACCAATCAGACCCCACCGAAACGGAAAACTGAATTGCATTTGAACAGGAATGGGAGGTGGGGAGGGAGGGCTACGCGAGCCCATCACATGACAGCGAAAGAGGACCAGAGTCGTAGGGGCGTCCTCAAGGAAGAGGGGGGGGGCGTGGGAGGGGGCCGTCGCCATAGCAACACCCCCCATCCGTCCAGACTTCCAAAGAGGGAGGAAGAACTTCAAATCCCAACCGTCAGCGCTCGAGCGGCTCCTTCTTAAAGGGGTACACACAGAGCCGAGGCCGCGCGCAGGAGGGCAGAGGCGGCCGCCCCCCGCCCCTCGGGCGCCGCCCCCATCGCCCCTCGGCCCTCTCCGGCCCCCGCCCCGCGAGCGCCCCGCAACCCTAGCTCCCGCGTCCCGGGAACTAGGCAGCGTCTTCCCGGCCAGCCCCCGGCGGCTAGAAGGGGGTGTGTGAGCGCCCGGCGGGGGCGCGGACCGGCCCGCCGCTCCAGGGTCCCCTCCGCCCCGGTGTGGAGAGCCGCGGTGACAGGGGCACCGGCGGGTGGCGACGGGAGCCGAGGAGTTTCGGGGCAGCGCGAGCGGGCGGGCGGGCTGCTTCCGCGGGGTGCTCGGAGAGTGGGTCCGAACTAACAGTTCCCCGGGAGCCCGGAGCCGGGCAGGCGGGCGGCGGGGCGCGGACCGCGCCGGGCAGGGAGCCCCGAGACAAAAGGCGCCGCCGGGGCCGCCGCGCCGCCGTCGCTCCCATCGCTCCCCATTGAACTGACCCGAACCGGAGCTCCAACTACACCCCTCAGCCACAAACTCCTCCGGCAGCCGCACAGCGGCGCCGAGCCCGGCCCGGCCCGTGTCTCTCTTACCTACACAGTGCATGAGGCGGTGGCGCCAAGAGTCGAGTTCCCGCCGGAATCCTCTTCTCTCCGCCGCGCACCGAGGGCTCCGGCACTGAGCGGCAGCGGCGGCGGCGGCAGCAGCGGCGGCAGCGGCCATTCTCTCTCTTCCCTTGTCCATCTGCGTCCCGCGTCACGCGCCCTCATTTACATACGAGCGGCGCAGGCACGAGGCAGGGGCGCGAGCCCTCGGCGCGAGCCCCGGAGCGCGCGCCCCCCGGAGGGGGGTTGATTGACACGTGTCACTACCTTCCTTTAGCCCTCCCCTCCCCCTCCCACCGCTCCCTCTGGGAGAGGCGGGGAGGGAGCGCGAAGAGAAGGAAGCAACCTGCCGCTTCCGCTGACCCCGCCTCCTTTTCCACTCCCTTCCCCTCCTCCCCCCAGAGTTTACTCAGGCAAGCCATCCTGCTCCCGCCGTCCACGAAAACCCTGAGAGGGAGCGAGAAACCCCGAGGCCAGCCAGGAACCCGCGTGCTGAAGGAGCGGATTCGCAACGCCTCCCTTCTGCCCTCGCGCGGGGCTCTGGAAGTCCTCAGACTTCATTTCCCAGCCTCCATTGCGTTCAGGTCCCGTAGGGGAGCGCAAGAAAGCGGCGCCGTGCACTCTGGGCTTTGTAGTCCACCCGCGTTGAGCGCTCTCCTATCCAGTTCGCACTTTTCCAGCTAGCAGCCTGGCCGCAGACTTCAACTGCTTTGCCCTTGGTGGGTTTAGCCTCTAACTCCCTCCGCCCAAAGGCCTGCAGGGCGCGCCTTGCCCTGGCCTTCCCCTAGTTACGCGAGGGGAGTAGTGTGGAAGCCTCTAGAGTTGTTGCTGTCTTGAACAGCCTGCTAGGCAGCTCTTTTAAGTGCTGGAAACTTTTCAGGGTCAATGTCATCTGTCTTCACTTTCAGCGAAAGCGCTTGACATTCCACTACATCCAGGAAAGATAGGCAAGGACATCAGTTTTCGAAGCGAAAAGTGAGAATAGTTAGAAAAATCAGCGGAACGTTGAAGAGGTTTTTTTGCCATAAATAATGGGTATTGCTAGCTGAAAACTCCAGGAAGGAAATCTTACATGCTCCTCAAAATGTAAACTCTTGGAGGACAATGACTCTCTAAGACTTTGGTGCCTTGACTTTTTTTTTTCCCCCTGCCTAACCTGGCATGGGATTTAGCAGTTTGTAATTGCTACAGATGGATCCTGCGCTGTGCCAGAGAAAATTTCCTTGGAGAGAGGACAATCTTTTGATTAAGTATATACTTAAAATTACTTTTTTTTTAACTTTTGCACCAGAGCCATTTCTACATTTATTTCTGTATTGTCACGGGACCAAAAGCTTGTAAGCCATCCAGAGTTTACAGAGAAGTACTGTACATTATTGGGCATTTATGCTCACCTCTGTGAAGAAAAATATTTTAATTCTTAGGAACTAAAATTCTCAATTCTGTATTACCCTCCATTTTGTGGTATATTCTTATCTGTGATTCTTTCTTACAGTAGTTTATTGCTCATCATTGTGCCTCAGTAGTAAAAATGTAGCATTACGTCTTCATCAAAAATTTTTGAATGTGAAATTTGAAGCCATGTGTTTACGAATATATGTTTGCAATCTTATCATTTGGGAGGCTAGTATAAGGTTATGTGTAGAATAGAGGTAACTTAGATAACGTTTCAGCAACAGAAATTTAAATAGGAGAGGCTTATCTCCATAGTTTAGAGTGGGAAGATGGAATGGTGATAGAACTCTTCCATCTAAAAGCTCATCAGACACCATGACAAGAGACAAAAACAAGACACAAAAGCTTGGTCCAGCTTGTAGAAGCTTCTAATTAAAGTAACTTCTCAATGAAAGTATGTGGCCATGTTAACTTGAAAGGAATGGTGGATTAAATAACTATGATAGCCTAATAAACCATCCAAAACTTAATAGCTTCAAATATCAACTATGAGATAATGAGGTGGTTTAGCATATAAAGGGACTTTCATTTCTGAGGGGTAGCTGTCTGCCAGGATCACAGAAACCAGTATTCCGATTCTTCAATGGCCTACCCTGACTCGTTCACATGGTGGCTGTCACAGGGTTCCAAAAAGCAGCATGAGAGCTAGTAGCCCCTATTCACAAGCATGTTTTATTTATTCACTTTAAATCCAGATCTCTGTATGCCCTCCCCCCACAGCTCCCCTCCCCACTTTCTCCTCTGAGAGAATGGAGGACCCCCTGGATATCTCCCCCAACCTGGGCACATCAAGTTTCAACATGGATCACAGTTCAGTCTCAATGGTTAAAACAAGTAACATGGCCAAGTCCAGTGTCAGTATGGGTAATATATTATGCTATGCAATAGGAAGATGTGTAAGTCACATGACGAGGAATTAAATGTTTCTCCCAAATAAAGAAGAAATACAAAGAGGAATAGAACACATCTCTAGACTTCCTGAGAAAAGGGGAAAACTATGACTAGATACAACGGCATATATAAACAGAAATAACTTTGGGAATCAGTTTCATTGCCAATAGCATGGAATCTTTCATAGCATGTAAGTCAGTCCATTATAACCATCCCCATAAACATAGAAAGGTCAGGTCATTTCAGTCTAAGCATCTAGTGTTCTTCCTGATACTCAGTTGCTACTTAATTGTTATGTATTGATTTGATGAATAATTAGAATATCTATAAAGCCAACAGGAAAAAGGGTCACGTCCAATATTGTCTTTTACACCAAAAATTCGGCTGCAACAGACTTTAGCATAACAAATATGTGATATGAAGCTGTCTTAGTCAGGGTTTCTATTCCTGCACAAACATCATGACCAAGAAGCAAGTTGGGGAGGAAAGGGTTTATTGAGCTTACACTTCCACATTGCAGTTCACCACTAAAGGAAGTCAGGACTGGAACTCAAGCAGGTCAGGATGCAGGAGCTGATGCAGAGGCCATGGAGGGATGTTTCTTACTGGCTTGCTTCCCCTGGCTTGCTCAACCTGCTCTCTAATAGAACCCAAGAATACTAGCCCAGAGATGGTACCACCCACAAGGGGCCCTCCCCCCTTGATCACTAATTGAGAAAATGCCCCACAGCTGGATCCCATGGAGGCACTTCCCCAACTGAAGCTCCTTTCTCTGTGATAACTCCAGCCTGTGTCAAGTTGACACACAAAACCAGCCAGTACAAAAGCTACTGATACTCTGTAAAAAGACAGTCTTGACGCTTGTACTTCCTATACCTATTGTATCAGTCATTTGTTATTATGTAACAAGTCAGTCTTTAATAGTACCTTAAAAGCACAATCATTTGTTACTACTCTTAAGTTTATAGGTCAGATGGGCTGTTGAGCAGATCTGGTGAGGCTCTGCAAATCTCCTCTGGGATAGCCAATGCTGTAATTTATCTATGTAGAAGCAGCAGTGAAGCACAAGATGGTAAGTACTGACATGCAAATGGATTTCATATTTACTTGTCATTCTTCTGCAAGTCAAAGGAAATACAATAGGCGACCCCAAGGTGTGAGTGGGAGTATACTACTAAACTGACTTCATAAAAGTGTCACTCCTGCAACCAAACTGCCATGAATATCCACCCAATTTCACTATGACCCACCAAAAGCTGATAGTACATCAGTAGACATCTGATGTCTACTTGACACATCTCTAATGTATTTATTTGAATATTTAACCATCAAATTTAAGGTGCATTTTAAGGAAAGCACGAAGTAATGCAGATTAAACTAAGTAGTTTGCAATATATTTCCACACCAGAAAAATAGAGTTACAGAATAATATCACTGGTCATAGTTCTAAAAATACTAAGCTAAAGTGAAAACCATTCTTTACCGTTATTTTAGCATACTGGTAGAAACATAAAAATACCCATTCAATTACAAATTTATTAATATATAGCACAAAAATACATTTTACAATTTAATAACATTTAAACATTTGTGTGTATTATATACTTGTAATTATAAAGCATAATGAATACCTCAATTAATCATGAAAAGCATTGTAGTGCTGATAAGCCCTATTTGGATTATCTGCTTTTAAACAATCACACTTTAATTCCTTTAGTTCTGAACTGTAATGTATTTCACTGATTGGAGATTTGAAAAAATCAGAGACATGCTGATTGTACGATTCTACGTTGTATACTTGCACCCAATTAGCATACTATACTCTATGAATCATGCACAACTAAAATTACAATTAAAAAAGAAAAATCAGCCAGGCAGTAGTGGCTCATGCCTTTAATCCCAGCATTTGGGAGGCAGAGGCAGGCAGATTTCTGAATTCGAGGCCAGCCTGGTGTACAGAGTGAGTTCCAGGACAGCCAGGGCTATACCAAGAAACCCTGCCTGAAGAAAAAAGAAACAAACAAACAAAAACAAGAAAACAAAAACGGAAAAATAAAGAAAAATCAGAGAGAATTTTGGTTAATCAGTTATTTAGGTCCTAGAACTTAGCTCTTGTCCACAAAATTTCTGATCAACATATATATCATTTTAAACATTATGCAGGTCACATAGATCCATCTGTATTTATGAACAAAAGATTTCATAGTCTTTGCTTATCTTATAAGAGCATAGGCTATCCATACATCGAATGGATATCCATACATCGAATTTACACATCGAATACATTTGTTATCAGTACTGCAGTTGAATTGTAAAGATATACAAAATACATTATTTTGTTTTCTTAATGCATTTGGAAATGTATCAAGAGCTTTCTGTACATTTTGTAGGAACAAGGACAAAATTTCAAAAGAGGATCATAATTCAGGAAACATATGATAATGGTGATGAAATGTGTTTCTCAGATTGTAATATCTACTTCTTTCCTTTCCGAAGGCTAACCTGAATGTGCATAAGAACAGGCGTAATAGCTACTCCAGTTCTGTCACCTCAGGGTGACTTCTAAAACATTATATTCCTTGTACTCTAAAATACATGCTACTGTTGAGTATTTTAAAAGCATTACTGCTATGTTCCGTTATCAATTTCATAATAAATATCATGTAGTTAGCCATAGTTTTTTACCTTACTGATAAACTGCCAGTATAATCAATGCTGAAATTGGATATTTTTCCAGTTCTTTAAAAGTAAAATTATACTTCTCCGAGACTGGTATTTGAATGTAATACCAGTTGGCATCTTCTCCCTCTTGCTCCAGGCATGATAATAGGACCTGATAGATCATGATGTTTTGTGTCCATTAGAAATCACTCCAATGGACTAATGCAGTGTTATCTCTTTCATTTTCAGTCTTTTAATAAAATCTCAATGTATTAGAGCTCAATAATGGCAATTTTATCCAATTTAGTTGAATTGTATGGCTCAGTATCAAAGTCGAATAAAAATTATATCTATGGTGCTTAAACTATTAGTTTAGAAGAAATACAGATTATCCAAGTCAACTCCTAGTTTTTTATGTATAGAGAGAGGGAACCTGGGATCCTGAAGGAATCAGCAATTTACCTAAGTTCCAAAGCTTACAAGATCACTTACCAGAGCTCAATTTCCTTATTCCCAATATTGACAGTTTTGACTTATTTTTGCTGTTTTTGTTTAATTTTTGAGACATAAATCAATAAATACTCTATCAATATCATTTCCACAGTCCTATTCCTCCTTCCACCTCCCCCCATGCTCCATACTCAAATTCATAATCTCTTCTTGTATTGTTATTATCACACACACATGTGTATGTGTGTGCATAAATGTCTGCTTGTCAATATTTCTGTATCTTTACCAAATTCAGTTTTCAAATTCTGGATTGCCTTCATTTCATATATCTGCATATTTGTATTTCTTTGGATGTTACTAAGGCATTTATTACTAACTATCCGCTTTCAGTTCATGGAGTTGTTTGTTCCTGCCTTCTCTAAATGCCTTGAAGTTTTGATCAAATTTGAAATTGATTCTTTTAAATTCTGTGTGCTGGGGTTCATCTAAGTAATTACCATTGAAGAGTACTTCTGTAAGACTAATGGATCTGGGGAAGAATGTACTATTTTGTCCTTCAATATCGCTGGTGTTTTTATCAATGTGACCTAGCCATGAGGACTTCTTTTCATTGGTTATGTGTGTGATGTGAGATTCCAGCCTGTCTCCAGCTAGGCAGGTACAGGTACAGGAGCCGTGAGTCTTTATCTGGGGCTGAGAGTGTAGAGTTAGGGCACATAAGTTTGGTTTTCAAGGACTTGTCATAAAAAGCTTTTTTAGGATATGTGTGACTAGAGCTAGGCCTGGTAGTGTGGGGACGGCACTGGTAGGAGAGTTTATAGAGACTTCACTAGACAAGGCTGGAGCTGTACAGTACGTACGAGGCCAGTCAGTGTAAAGATGGCATGAGCATCATCGTCCTTGACATTTGGGGCTTTAACAAAAGTTGCCAGTTGTTCCATATAATTCCCTTTGTTAATTCATTACCATAACTTTAAATGAACAAGTTTGATATTATATTCATATTATGGAGAAAAAAATATAAATTGGTATGGATAAGTTAAATTAATTGACCAGCATTATATAGCTAGTCAGTGGTAAATTTAGAATTTGAATCTGTCTTTTCAAATTTAACTATTACTTTTCCTTAGAGAAAAGGAAACAAAAACATAAACAAACAACAAAAAATATGGCAAAAGCTGCTCAGAAAGGAATTCAGGAATTTGAGCTATATCTGTTTTTTTGTCTTTTGTTGTTGTTTTTGTTTTTGTGGGGGTGGAGCTACTGATGATCCCACTGTATTTCCTTAATGATGCACACAAACTTATATATCTATCATTTTGTCTTGCCCCCAACCATCTAATTCTCATTCAGCCAGACAATCTTTTGGTCTTTTTGCTGTGCCTCGTCCCATCTGTCATCCCATGAGTCCTTCCCTGATCAGGCCTGATCAATACTCGTAGCTGTGTGAGGATTGCTTTCATTTTCAAAGCACTCCCTTCCAACTTTTCCTCAGTGGCTTTAATCATATTCTTCCATACATTAAAACTACCTGAGGACTCATTCAACCATCTTGTTGGTTATGAATTCAAAACCTAAATTCACTACCCTTGTGGTTATCATTTAATTTCGAAGTCTCCCTTACAGGTTCTGTTCTTAATGGTTGATTTGTAGTATGTGGCACTATTTTGAATACTGTGGACATTATGTGAGGTGGGGATTATCAGGAAAAAGTTGTCACTGAGGTCAAGTCAATAGAGGTTCTACCTGCTCCTGGTGTTGGCTTGTTTTCTCTGCGCCCCGTCTGCCCATCCACTACCATATGAACAAGTAGCCACAGAACATCACCACTTCCTGGATGCTGCCTTGCCTTATTCCCTGCTGTGGACTATAGCCATATGACTCCAAGGATGGAAATAAACCTCTCCTTCCTCACATTGCTTCTGTTAGATCTATGGCCACTCTATGGATTTGAGACTATTGAGCATAATATAGAACGGGGCTAATTCACACTCAGCACAGATTCTGAAGAAAAAGATTGCTGAATTTTTTTTCAATTTTGTTCCCAGAAAACACATAAATCTGTGCCTTTTACTGGGAATCTAAGACCCATTTGAAGGAAACCTCAACAGATTTGCAGAAAAGACTCACAAACTCTGACATTTGACTGTCCTTCTGATACATAGCTGGCCTTGGTCTTACTACACTTCAGTAAAGCTAAACAACAAGCAGTCATCAAAACTTTCTCACCTACGCAGAGCTTACCCTAAGGAGTGAAGGTCTTTAGTTGTACACATGCATGACCCTTTGCAGAGAGCATCCAACTTGAAAGAAAGACACAAAGAGAACAAAACAACAGATAAAAATAATTCGGAGAAGAATAGGGACATTACAGGGAACAGAAGAGAAGTTCTATTATAGCTAACATCATCAAAGAGCAAAGACATTATATTATCAAAACAAGAATTACTTTAAATGGAAATGCTATAGCAACAGAGAACAATGAGAAAACCAAAAGATGTGGAAATTAAAATTATGTCAGATGAAATTTAAAATCAAAAGAAGCATGGAGAGATAAAGATGAGGACATTTGTTTCAAGAAGCATTTTTTAAAAGAAGGATATGGTAAGAAATCACAGGAGATTAGAAAATTTCAAGATCAATATATCCTCTGACTGCCATTAATTTTAGGAAGGCCATATATAAGCTGAAGGAAGGGTATTACCAAGGAAATAGTGAAAGAAACGTTTCCAGAGCTGAGAGAAATGTACCTACAAATTAAGTAGTTTCATTCTAAAACATATTAGAATGAGAATTTTATAACTTATAAATTTTGAGAAGATTCTAGAAAGTTCCCAAGAGAAATGGGCTTCTCAAGAGATTACAATGGAGTAATTTCTTTGAAATTGTGTCAAAAATGATCATTAACTTAGATATAAGATGTGTCACATCAGTAGTCAATTGTCTGAATTGATTTTCAGGAATGCAAAATAGCATAACATTGACTTCCAGAAATCCCTTTTCATTACCACTTTTCATTCTTACCACTGTAAGATAGGCTTCCTTAGAGCAAAATGGTGGAGCCTAGATGGTGGTTTTTAATTTCAACACTGGATGGTCAAGGTGGAAGTTCAATGCCAGCCTGGGTTACAGAGAAAGCAAAAAAGGCAAGTGATCAAGGAGCTAAAGTATCTCATTTAAGAGAATGGTCAAATTATCCCAAAGTTGAGGAAGGACAGAGATGAGTGCCAAAATCAGACTGCAAAAAAAACAAATCCACATGCAGGTGGGATGATAGAGAAGACCCAAGAAAGAATTTCCTAAGACAAAATTAAACAGTGCCATATAAACTGTGGGAAGTTGAATATTGGATGACTATTGGGGAGATCAAGAACAGCAATCCACAAATAGGTACTTGGGTAATTTAGAAACTGAAAAGAGTCTCAGAGGCTATGACATGCCATTTTTGTCTTTCCTCACCCTGTGCCTGTGATAGTACCTGGAACAGAAGGATCTCAATGAGTACTTGCCGTATAGGTAAATAGTGAATAATGTTAATAAACAACCTTCTGATTCTTCCTACCAGTGCCCACTACATTTATTTAAATATATGCAAAATCTGTTGAAAGTATATTGAATTGTATGAATCCAGGCTGTTTACTTAATTGTGTATTGATTCCTCCAGAGTAATCAGGCTTCTCACTTCTGAAAAATAGAAGTTAAATTATATTTTTTTAAAAATAGGAATTTATTGAAAATTTGGGGAAAAAAAATCCTAAATGGTGGATTCACTAATAGAACGGGCCCAGAACTTGAAATGAACTTTTTAAAACTTGAATCTTCTGCTTACTCTTGACTATTTCTCTTCTGCGTTATTTGCTCCCATATTCTGACAAAGGTAGCCATGAGTACTTGCTCCCTTAACCCATTAGATTTACAACACTACTTTTAATGTAATTGCTCAAATTGCTAGAGCCAACTCATTTAACATATTTTTATCATTTTTTGAGCCGATTATTGTAATTACAGGCATGGAATATCCCGATTGGTTAAATCTGGGTCACATGCTCAGCTCTAGCATGATGAGTTTTGTTCAAAGAACATGGACTCAGAATCAAGGGGGCAAGTGGATCAGCTGGGACAGGACCCACCAGGGAACCAGGTGGCTTCATAGCCTTCTGTGCTCAGCCCACCAGGAGAGAGTGATCTCTCAGCAGAGCTTTCACTTCTGAGCTCAGAGGTGAGAGCTCCACTTTCTCTCCAATATCTCTCTAGAGGGGAAAACCTAGGAGCACACAAGGCATATGATCAGTAGAACAGCTAGGACAGGAGCCTTCCAATAGCCATTTGCAACAGGGGACTAGGCAGCTCCACAACCTTCTGTGCACAGACCCTGCTAGAAGAGAGTTGGTCTCCCAGGAGTACAGACACAGGCTTGCCGGCCCAAGGAGGGATAAGCTTCAGCCAGAGATAGCAAGACCAAATAACAGCAGAGATAACCAGATGGCAAAAGGCAAGCACAAGAACCCTACCAACAGAAACCAAGGCTACTTGGCAACATCAGAACCCAGTTCTCCCACTACAGCAAGTCCCGGATACCCCAACACACTAGAGAAACAAGAGTTGGATTTAAAATCACTCATGATGCTGATAGAGGACTTCAAGGAGGACATAAATAACTCCCTTCTGGGCATATACCCAGAGGATTCCCAGCGATGCAATAAGGACACATGCTCCACTATGTTCATAGCAGCCTTATTTATAATAGCCAGAAGCTGGAAAGAACCCAGATGTCCCTCAATGAAAGAATGGATACAGAAAATGTGGTATATTTATACAATGGAATACTACTCAGCAATTAAAAACAATGAATTAATGAAATTCTTAGGCAAATGGTTGGAACTGGAAAATATCATCCTAAGTGAGGTAACCCATTCATATAAGAACACACATGGAATGAAGTCACTGAAAAGTGGATATTAGCCCAGAAGCTCTGAATACCCAAGACACAATTCACATATCAAATCATTCGTAAGAAGAAGGAAGGAGAGGGTCCTGGTCCTGGAAAGGCTTGATGCAGCAATGTAGGGGATTACCAGGACAGAGAAGTCGGAGGGGGTTGATTGGGGAATGGGCAGAGAGAAGAGGACTTATGGGACTTATGGAGGGGGGACTGGGAAAGGGGAAATCATTCAGAATGTAAACAAAGAATATAGAAAATTAAAAAAAAAAGGAAATACCAGAGAACAGGTAGAAGCACTTAAAGATCATACACAAAATTCCTTAAAGAATTACAGGAGAACATGAGTCAACAGGTAGAAGCCCTTAAAGAGAAAACATAAAAATCCCTTAGAGAATTACAGGAAAACACAAACAAACAAGTGAAGGAACTGAACAAAACCATCCAGGATCTTAAAATGGAAGGAGAAACAATAAAGACATCACAAAAGGAGACAACTCTGGAAATAGAAAACCTTGGAAAGAAATCAGGAGTCATAGATGTAAGAATCAACAACAGAATACAAGAGATAGAAGAAAGAATCTCAAGTGCTGAAGATAACATAGAAAACATGGACTCAACAGTCAAAGAAAATGCAAAATGCAAAAAGCTTGTAACCCAAAACATCTAGGAAATGCAGGACACAATGAGAAGACCAAACCTAAGGATTATAGGTATAGAAGAGAACAAAGATTTACAATTTAAAGAGCCAGTAAATATTTTCAACAAAACTATAAAAGAAAACTTCCCTAACCTAAAGAGTTCTTCCCTAATCTAAAGAAAGAGATGCCCATGAACATACAAGAAGCTTATAGAACTCCAAACAGACTGGACCAGAACAGAAATTCCTCCTAGCACATAATAATCAAAACACCAAATGGACTAAACAAAGAATTTTTAAAGCAGCAAGGGAAAATGTCAAGTAACTTAAAAAGGCGGATCTATCAGAATTATACCAGACTTCTCATCAGAGATGATGAAAGCCAGAAGATCCTGGGGAGATCTTATACAGACCCTAAGAGAACACAAATGTCAGCCTAAACTACTATACCCAGCAAAACTCTCAAACACCATAAATGGAGAACCCAAGATAGTCTATGATAAAACAAAATTTACACAATATCTTTCCACAAATCCAGCCCTATAAAGGATAATAGATGGAAAACGCCAACACAAGGAGGGAAACTATACCCTAGAAAAAGCAAGAAAGTGAACTTCTTTCAACAAACCCAAAAGAAGACAACCATACAAACATAAAAATAACATCAAAAGTAATAGGAAGCAGCAGTCACTATTCCTTAATATCTCTTAACATCAATGGACTCAATTCCCCAATAAAAAGACATAGACTACCAGACTGGATATGTAAACAGGACCCAGCATTTTGCTGCATACAGGAAATGCACCTCAGTGTCAAAGACAATCACTACCTCAGAGCAAAAGGCTGGAAAAAAATTTCCAAGCAAATGGTCCAAGAAAACAAGCTAAAGTAGCTATTCTAATATTGGATAAAATTGACTATTCCGCTGCCATTTGCACCAGAGAGCTGGGAGACTCCTCAGCCTTCTGTGCATAGCCTACTAGGAGGGAGTGATCTCTCAGCAGGCTTTCACTTTTGAGTGCAGAGGTGAGATCTCCACCTTCTCTCTGGAGGGGACCCAGCTAGGAGCACACAGGGCCTAAGATCAGTGGAGCAGCTGGGACTGAAATCTTCCCACCTGCCAACATTTGTACCAGGGAGCCGGGAAACTCCACAGTCTTCTGTGCATAGCCCACCAGGTAAGAGAGATTTTCCAGCAGTGCTTTTACTTCTGAACTCAGAGAAGTAAGGACACAGGCTTACAGGCCCACAGGAAGAACAAACTCCAGACAGAGACAAAAATACCAGCTAGCACCAGATGGTGAAAGGCAAGCACAAGAAACCAACAGAAACCAAGGTCACATGGCAACAGAACCCAGTTCTCCCACCACAGCAAGCCCTGATACCCCAACACACCAGAAAAGCAAGAGTTGGATTTAAAATCATATCTCATGATGGTGATAGAGGGCTTCAAGAAAGACTTAAGTAAGTCCCTTAAAGAAATACAGGAGAACATCAGTCAACAGGTAAAAGCCCTTAAAGAAGAAACACAAAAGTCCCTTAAAGAAAACACAGGAAAACACAAACAATCAAGAGAATGAACTGAACAAAACCATCCAGAATGTAAAAGTGGAAGTAGAAACAATAAATCACAAAGTGAGACATCTTTGGAGATTGAAAACCTTGGAAAGAATTCAGGAGTCATAGAAGATTTACGTGGAAAATATTTCTGATAAAATTGTAGAAAAATGTAGAAAAACATGCTAGAATTGAAGATTATCATGCAAAATTTTATGTAGATATAATAATGGTAGGCATAAAAGTATTCCTAAGTTCATTAAAAGTGGAATTATAAACATTTTCTGATAAACTTAAAGATTTACATGGAGAACATTTCTGATAAAAATGTAGAAATATATAGAAAAACATGTTAAAATTAAAGATTATCATGGAAATTATATAGATAAAATGATAGGCATAAAGATAATTCTAAGCTGGGTGGTGGTGGTGCACGCCTTTAATCCCAGCACTTGGGAGGCAGAGGCAGGTGGATTTCTGAGTTAGAGGCCAGCCTGGTCTACAGAGTGAGTTCCAGGACAGCCAGGGCTACACAGAGAAACCCTATCTCAATGCTGAAAAAGCATTTGACAAAATTCAGCATCCTTTCATGCTTAAAGTCTTGGAAAGAAGAGGAGTTCAAGGCCCATACCTAAACATAGTAAAAGCAGTATACAGCAAACCGGTAGCCAGCATCAAACTAAATGGAGAGAAACTTCAAGCAATCCCACTAAAATCAGGGACCAGACAGGGCTGCCCCCTTTCTCCTTATCTTTCAATATTGTACTTGAGGTACTAGCTTGGGCAATTAGACAACATAAGGAGGTCAAAGGGATACAAATTGGAAAGGAAGAAGTCAAACTATCTTTATTTGCAGATGATATGATAGTCTACCTAAGTGACCCAAAAAAAACTCCACTAGAGAACTCCTACAGTTGATAAACAACTTCAGCAAAGTGATTGGTTATAAAATCAACTCAAGCAAATCAGTAGCCTTCCTATACTCAAAGGATAAGCAGGCTAAGAAAGAAATTAGGGAAATGTCACCCTTCACAATAGCCACAAACAGTATAAAGTACCTTGGGGTGACTCTTACTAACCATGTGAAAGATCTGTATGACAAGAACTTCAACACTCTGAAGAAGGAAATAGAAGAAGACCTCAAAAAAAAAATGGAAAAACCTCCCATGCTTATAGATTGGCAGAATCAATATAGTTAAAATGGCCATTTTGCCAAAATCAATATACAGATTCAATGCAATACCCATCAAAATCCCAACTCAATTCTTCATAGAGTTAGAAAGAGCAATTCTCAAATTCATCTGGAAAAACAAAAAACCCAGGATAGCTAAAACTATTCTCAACAACAAAAGAAATTCTGGGGCAATCAGTATCCCTGACCTCAAGCAATACTACCAAGAAATAGTGTTAAAAACTGCATGGTATTGGTACAGTGACAGGCAGGCTGATCAATGGAACAAGATTGAAGATCCAGAAATGAACCCACACACCTATGGCCACTTGATCTTCGACAAAGGGCCTGAAAACATCCAATGGAAAAATGATAGCCTTTTCAACAAATGGTGCTGGTTCAACTGGAGGTCAGCATGCAGAAAAATGCGAATTGATCCATCCTTGTCTCCTTGTACTAAGCTCAACTCCAAATGGATCAAGGACCTCCACATAAAGCCAGATACTCTGAAGCTAATAGAAAAGAAACTGGGGAAGATCCTTGAGGACATCGGTACAGGGGGAAAGTTCCTGAACAGAACACCAATAGCACATTCTCTAAGATCAAGAATTGACAAATGGGACATCATAAAATTACAAAGTTTCTGTAAAGCAAAGGACACCTTCAAAAGGACAAATCGGCACCAACAAATTGGGAAGAGATCTTCACCAACCCTACATCAGATAGAGGGCTAATATCCAATATATATAAAGAACTCAAGAAGTTAGACTCCAGAAAACCGAACAACCCTATTAAAAATGGGGTACAGAGTTAAACAAAGAATTCTCACCTGAAGAACTTCGGATGGCGGAGAAGCATCTTAAAAAATGCTCAACTTCATTAGTCATTAGGGAAATGCAAATCAAAACAACCCTAAGATTTCATCTTACACCAGTCAGAATGGCTAAGATTAAAAATTCAGGAGACAGCAGGTGTTGGAGAGGGTGTGGAGAAAGAGGAACACTCCTCCACTGCTGGTGGGGTTGCAAATTGGTACAACCACTCTGGAAAGCAGTCTGGCGGTTCCTCTGAAAACTGGGCACCTCACTTCCAGAAGATCCTGCTATACCACTCCTGGGCATATACCCAGAAGACTCCCCACCATGTAATAAGGATACATGTTCTACTATGTTCACAGCAGCCCTATTTATAATTGCCAGATGCTGGAAAGAACCCAGGTATCCCTCAACAGAAGAGTGGATGCAAAAAATGTGGTATATCTACACAATGGAGTACTATTCACCCATTAGAAACAACGAATTCATGAAATTCTTAGGCAAATGGATGGAGCTAGAGAATATCATACTAAGTGAGGTAGGTAACCCAGACTCAAAAGGTGAATCATGGTATGCACTCACTAATAAGTGGATATTAACCTAGAAAACTGGAATACCCAAAACATAATCCACACATCAAATGAGGTACAAGAAGAAAGGAGGAGTGGCCCCTGGTTCTGGAAAGACTCAGTGAAACAGTATTCGGCAAAACCAGAACGGGGAAGTGGGAAGGGGTGGGTGGGAGGACAGGGGAAGAGAAGGGGGCTTACGGGACTTTCGGGGAGTGGGGGGGGGCTAGAAAAGGGAAATCATTTGAAATGTAAATAAATTATATCAAATAAAAAAATTTAAAAAAAGAAAAAAATGGTGAAAAAAAATATCCAATATATACAAAGAACTCAAGAAGTTAGACCCCAGAATACCAAATAACCATATTAAAAAATGGGGTACAAAGTTAAACAAATAATTATCACCTGAAGAACTTCAGATGGCTGAGAAACATCTTTAAAAATGTTCAACTTCATTAGTCATCAGGGAAATGCAAATCAAAACAACCCTGAGATTTCACCTTATACCAGTCAGAATGGCTAAGATTAAAAACTCAGGAGACAGCAGGTGTTGGTGAGGATGTAGAGAAAGGGGAATACTCCTCCACTGCTGGGATTGCAAATTGATACAACCACTGTGGAAATCAGTTTGGCGGTGCCTCAGAAAACTGGGCAGCAGGTCACTTCCAAAAGATCCTGCTATACCACTCCTGGGCATATACCCAGAGGATTCCCCAACATGTAATAAGGATACATGCTCCACTATTTTCATAGCAGCCCTATTTATAATAGTCAGAAGCTGGAAAGAACCCAGGTATCCCTCAACAGAAGAATGGATGCACAAAATGTGGTATATATACATAATGGAGTACTATTCAGCCATTAGAAACAATGAATTCATGAAATTCTTAGGCAAATGGATGGAGCTGGAGAACATCATACTAAGTGAGGTAACCCAGTCTCAAAAGATCAATCATGGTATGTACTCACTAATAAGTGGATATTAGCCTGGAAAACTGGAATACCCAAAACATAATCCACACATCAAATGAGGTACAAGAAGTACGGAGGAGTGGCCCCTGGTTCTGGAAAGACTCAGTGTAGCAGTATAAGGCAAAGCCAGAACAGGGAAGTGGGAAGGGGTGGGTGGGAGAACAGGGGGAGGGAAGGGGTCTTATGTGACTTTTCGGGGAGTAGGGGACCAGAAAAAGGGAAATCATTTGAAATGTAAATAAATAATATATCGATTAAAGTAAAAGAAAAACAAAAGAATTTAGACCCCAGAAAACCAAATAACCCTATTAAAAATGGGGTACAGAGCTAAACAAAGAATTTTTACCTGAAGAACTTCGGATGGCTGAGAAGCATCTTAAAAAATGCTCAGCTTCATTAGGGAAATGCAAATCAAAACAACCCTAAGATTTTACCTTACACTAGTCAGAATGACTAAAAATTCAGGAGACAGCAGGTGTTGGCGAGGATGTGGAGAAAGAGGAACACTCCTCCACTGCTGGTGGGGTTGCAAACTGGTCAAACCACTCTGGAAATCAGTCTGGCGGTTCCTCAGAAAACCAGACATGTCACTTCCAGAGGATCCTGCTATACCTCTCCTGGGCATATACCCAGAGGATTCCCCAGCATGTAATAAGGATACCTGTTCCACTATGTTTATAGCTGCCCTATTTATAATAGCCAGAAGCCAGAAAGAACCCAGGTATCCCTCAGAGGAAGAATGGATGCAAAAAAATGTGGTATATATACACAATGGAGTACTATTCAGCCATTAGAAACAATGAATTTGTGAAATTCTTAGACAAATGGATGGAGTTGGACAACATCATACTAAGTGAGGTAACCCAGGTAACTCAAAAGATCAATCATGGTATGCACTCACTAATAAGTGGATATTAGCATAGAATATTGTAGTACCCAAAACATAATCCACACATCACATGAGGTACAAGAAGAACAGAGGAGTGGCCTCTGGTTCTGGAAAGACTCAGTGTAGCAGTATAGGGCAAAAGCAGAAGAGTGAAGTGGGAAAGTGGTGGATGGGAGAACAGGGGGAGGGAAGGGGGCTTATGTGACTTTTGGGGAGTGGGGGGGTTCTGAAAAGGGGAAATAATTTGAAATGTAAATAAAAATATATCGAATGAAAATAAAATTAAATTAAAAAAGAAATTAATATCAACAACAACAACAAAAAAGAATAACGCTGACATATTCCCAGAGTAATGGAATAAGTGTTTTCATGTTTTCTTCTTTTCAAGAATAAGAACTGAATTGAAATGGCAAGTAGCGCCGAAGCTCTCATTCTGCCTGTGTGACAGCAATGTGAAACAGATGACATATCTTGATGACAATTATGGTACTACTTGGCAGGAACAAGTGAAGAAAGAATTTGGCTTAGTAGTATTAGATCGCTGCCCAGACAAATTCTACAGAGACTGTGAAGGGTTAGAGGCATCTAGTTATGCAGTTACTAGATGCAGTTAATGAAAGAATTGCATCATGCACTTGGAGAACTCTCAGATATTTAGATAGGACTTACCTTACCACACCTGTATCCCAAGACAAGTCAGTCTTGCAAGTATTGGCTTTGGAGAGGAAAACAAAACAAAACAAAACAAAACAAAACAAAACAAAACAAAAGCCACCCCCCAAAGTCCTCACGTGTGTTTTCTCTTTGTATATTAAAAAAATGATTGTGTTATATTATGTAACCCTAGATTAACATGCTTGCTTGGTACACTGGGAATTATGCATCACTCCCTTCTTAAGCTGTACTGCTCTCAAGCACGTATGAGAAAGAGAAAAAAAAAAAAAAACCTGAAATAATGCATTCCAAATGTCAGTATTTTGGAATGAGTTTTTCTGAATTTGAACTAAAATACAAATTGAATTGAAGTGTAATCTGGTCTCATTTTGCAAATTTCTTATAGTTAGAATTCATGTGCCACTCTAAAACTATTCTTTTATATGAACATAACATGCGTGCTATAAGCAACACCTACCACATAAAAATTCAGTAAATGTTTTGGTCAGGTGCTGTAAGAACTGGATTAAGAGGCACACAAAATATTAGTTAGGTACACTGTTGAATATGGCCGTGAAGGTGATTGCAAAGATCATTTGCATGGGGGACAGCAGCTGACATGGTGCTACTTTCCAATAGGCTGAGGACCTAGAAGGAGCAAAGCAGAGGAAGGGGGAAGCCTGGTACAGCAGCTCCTCCTCCTTCCCTCTCCCTCTGTCCCTTCCCTGTCTCTGTCTCTCTTATCATGAGACTATCTTCCTCTGCCTCCCTTTCTTCCTCCTTCTCCTTCAATGCTTCCCCTCACTTTCTCTACCCCCCCCCCACTTGCTACCATGAGGTCAGCTTCCTGTTTCTCTGACACAAACAGTGCCATGGTGTTCCTTGCCTCAGGTTCACGCCCATGGAGCCAACCCATTTTTTATGGTTCGGAAGGCAGGCAGGATTTGATCACACCACCATGTGCACATATTGTGCAACGGTTTTCATAATGTCTACTACCATTAGTTGTGGATTTTAATTTTACATGTTACCAAGGTTCCAATTCCTCCTTTATAAATAAACAACAAGAATGTATTGATACAGGTAACTGGATTAAGGAATAACTAACTTAGTCATAATAGTAAAACTCTGAATAACAAATATAACAAAAAAGACATATCTAGGAATCACCAGAGTGTTGACCAGAAACAGGGTAATTATATCACTTAGAGATGTCTTTATACAAGCTACTTATTTATTTTAAAAGAAAAAATACTTCATGCCATATTGGTAATTATGGGTTATACCAACTGAAAAAAGACAACCCTTTTGTGTATCACCAATTCTGGTGATACTTCCAAAATTTGGTACAAATAGCATTCATGTCCAGTAAGATACTTTGAGAGAGATAGATAACTCAACAACCACAATAAAGGTAATTGCAAAGAGACATCAGATATCAGACAGACCTAAATGGAACATCTTATAGAACAGATGACCTATCCTTTTAAAAGAATGACTGAGACAGAAGGCAATGTATATTCAGTTTGTACATCTCTGGCTTAAGTTCTGAAAAAGTAGACAAATAGCTGTATAGGACATTTATTATCATAAATGTTAATTATAGCTGGATATTATTTAAGAATAAAATGTTTCCTTGACTTTTAAAACACTTAACTGAATTTTATATGAAATTTGCTTTTCCTTTTTCCCTTTTATTAAAAATATTTTTTTCTTTTAATGTATCTTCAGTGATTTCCCCACCCTCCGTTCCTATCAGTTCCTCCTACCTTCATTCCTATCCAGACCTATTCCTTTCTGTCACTCATTAGAAAACCAACAGGCTTCTGAGGGATAATAATGAAATAAAATATAAGATAAAACAAAAACTAACACATAATCAAACAAAACATGCCTTTAACTATGGTAATGCTAAAAAAAAAAAAAACCCAATGACAAGAAAGCAAGATTGGAGGAAATGTTTATTCTATTTTGCTTATACTTTCACATCCCTGTTCATCACTGGAGGAAGTTATGACAAGAACTCATACAGGGTATGAACCTGGATGCGGGAGCTGTTGCAGAGGCCATGGTGGGGTGCTACTTACTGGCTTGAATCTTCCTAGATTCAGCCTGTTTTCTTATAGAATCCAGGACCACCAACCCAAGGATGGCACCACCCACTATGGCCTGGGCCCTCCCCATTGGTCACTAATTGAAAAAAATTCCTTAGAGCTGGTTCTCATGTAGGTTCAACTGAGGCTTCTTCCTCTCTGATGACTGACTCTAGCTTAAATCACACAAAGCCACCCAGTACAATGAGTGTAACATTATTTTTGTGCATGTCAAAAATAAATTTGTGATTGCTATGATCTAAAACACTGCTCATGTTCGTGTAAAGTGCAAATACCTCAGACTGTGAACTATTTGGAGGTAAGAGTTCAGTCAAAGTGAAGTCGTTGAACAGGACCTAGTCCAATATGGATGGTGTTTTATAAGAAGAAGAAATTTGGACTCAGAAACACTGAGGATGTGAGCCCACTGACGACACATCATTAGAGACTTCATGAAAGGTCAACATTCCACAAGCCAGGGACGGAAGAAGCTTCAGAGTGATGCCACCTCTGATGATGCTTTAGAGGTGTGAGAAGAGTTTAGTTTCTGTTGTCAGAACAGCACTAGCAAGTCACAATAAACACTTAAGAAATGTACATTTGTGATTTGTTTCACCAACAACACATGCATTTGATTCTCCACTTAGTAGGACAAGTTTTTCGTTTGTTTTTTACTTTTATTTTTTTAAACCCACCCTTACTTTTCCTTTCCCCTTGCTCTTTTGTACCCACTCAGGCTCCACCTCTCATCTTCTGTGCTTTCACATCAAGTCTGATAACCTTCAGCGTCCCTTCCCTAACCATATTCAATCTTTCTTTAGGTTCCTAAAAACTGGAAACAATAGATGTTTACACCATCTGATGATGTCCTCTGAAAAGTCAAGTAGTTTATTTTTCATTTCCATGTGTTTGCCAATTCCTTTGTCATCTTCATGAATTATGAATTCTAACAAAATCTAAATAATTTTTGACGATACAAATCTCATGACTTTTCTCTTTCCCCAGAACAGTCCCCTGGCAGCTGGCAGCTGTCTTTGTCTTCTAGGGACATGATCCAGGCAATACTTCCTGCCAGGAACTATTACTCTTTGATCCCATGCCCCACCCCCTTTCCTGGTTTACCTCTTCATGTAGCAGGAACATATCCTGCAGGAATTTTCTGAAATGGTTGCTTTTGGAAGTGAAATGTCCTCAGTCTTTCTATTTTAACTATTTCTTTTTTTATTGATATATTTTTTATTTACATTTCAAATGATTTCCCCCTTTCTGGGTCCCCACTCCCTGCAAGTCCCATAAGCCCACTTCCCTCCCCCTGTTCCTCTATCTACCCCTTCCCATTTCCCTGTTCTGGAATTCCCCTATACTCTTGCACTGAGTCTTTCCAGAACCAGGGGCCACTCCTCCATTCTTTTTGGACATCATTTAATATGTGGATTATGTCTTGGGTAATCAAAGTTTCTAGGCTAATATCCACTTATCAGTGAGTGCTTACCATGACTGATCTTTTGAGACTGGGTTACCTCACTTAGTATGATGTTCTCCAGCTCCATCCATTTGTCTAAGAATTTCATGAATTCATTGTTTCTAATGGCTGAATAGTACTCCACTGTGTAAATATACCACATTTTTTGTTTCCATTCCCCCGTTGAATGACACCTGGGTTATTTCCAGCTTCTGGCTACTACAAATAGGGCTGCTATGAACATAATGGAGCATGTGTCCTTATTGCATGCTGAAGAATCCTCTGGATATATGCCCAGGAGTGGTATAACCGGGTCCTCAGGAAGTGTCATGCCCAGTTTTCTGAGGAACCGACAGACTGATTTCCAAAGTGGTTGCACCATCTTGCAATCCCACCAGCAGTGGAGGAGTGTTCCTCTTTCTCCACATCCTCGCCAACACCTGCTGTCTCCTGAGTTTTTGACCTTAGCCATTCTGACTGGTGTGAGGTGAAATATCAGGGATGTTTTGATTTGCATTTCCCTAATGATTAATGATGTTGAACATTTCTTAAGGTGTTTCTCAGCCCTCCAAAGTTCTTCATGTGAAAATTCTTTGTTTAGCTCCGTACCCCACTTTTTAATGGGGTTATTTGGTTCTCCGGGTTCTACCTTCTTGAGTTCTTTGTATATATTAGATATTAGCCCTCTGTCGGATTTAGGGTTGGTGAAGATCCTTTCCCAATCTGTTGGTTGATGTTTTGCCCTTTTGACAGTGTCCTTTGCTTTACAGAAACTTTGTAGTTTTATGAGGTCCCATTTGTCAATTCTTGATCTTAGAGCGTAAGCTATTGGAGTTTTA
Source organism: Apodemus sylvaticus (assembly GCF_947179515.1). NCBI lineage: Eukaryota > Metazoa > Chordata > Mammalia > Rodentia > Muridae > Apodemus > Apodemus sylvaticus. The sequence goes on along the minus strand of NC_067482.1, from coordinate 65,030,965 downwards.
TTCAGGAACTTTTCCCCTGTGCCAATGTCCTCAAGGGTCTTCCCCAGTAACTTTTCGATTAGTTTCAGTGTGTCAGGTTTTATGTGGAGGTCCTTGATCCATTTAGAGTTGAGCTTAGTACAAGGAGATAAGAATGGATCAATGCGCATTCTTCTGCATGCTGACCTCCAATTGAACCAGCACCATTTGTTGAAAAGACTATCTTTTTTCCACTGGATGCTTCAGGCTCCTTTGTCAAAGATCATGTGACCATAGGTGTGTTGGTTCATTTCTGGGTCTTCAATCCTATTCCATTGATCCGCTTGCCTGACACTGTACCAATACCATGCAGTTTTTATCACTATTGCTCTGTAGTAAGGTTTAAAGTCTGGGATACTGAATCCCCCTGAAGTTCTTTTACTGTTGAGAATAGTTTTAGCTATCCTGGGTTTTTTGTTATTCCAGGTGAATTTGAGAATTGCTCTTTCTAGCTCTATGAAGAACTGGGTTGGGATTTTTATGGGGATAGCATTGAATCTGTAGATTGCCTTTGGCAAGATGGCCATTTTAACTATATTAATCCTGCCAATCCACGAGCATGGAAGATTTTTCCATTTTCTGAGATCTTCGATTTCCATCTTCAGAGATCTGAAGTTCTTGTCATATAGGTCTTTCACTTGTTAGGCTAGAGTCACCCCAAGATACTTTATGCTGTTTGTAGCTATTATGAAGGGAGTCATTTCCCTAATTTCTTTCTCAGTCTCCTTATCCATTGAATATATAAAAGCTACTGATTTTCTTGACTTGATTTTGTAGCCAGCCACTTTGCTGAAGTTGTTTATCAGCTGTAGGAGCTCTCTAGTAAAGTTTTTATGGTCACTTAAGTATACTATCATATCATCTGCAAATAGTGATAGTTTGACTTCGTCCTTTCCAATTTGTATCCCTTTGACTTCCTTATGTTGTCTAATTGCTCTAGCTAGGACTTCAAGAACTATATTGAAAATATATGGAGAGAGGGGCCAGCTTTGTCTAGTCCCTGATTTTAGTGGGATTGCTTCAAGTTTCTCTCCATTTAGTTTGATGTTGGCTACCGGTTTGCTGTATATTGCTTTTACTATGTTTAGATATGGGCCTTGAATTCCTGTCCTTTCTAAGACGTTTAGCATGAAAGGATGCTGAATTTTGTCAAATGCTTTTTCAGCATCTAATGAAAAGATCATGTGGTTTTTTTTCTTTGAGTTTGTTTATGTAGTGGATAGCATTTATGGATTTCCTTATATTGAACCATCCCAGCATCCCGGGGATGAAGCCTACTTGATCATGGTGGATGATCCTTTTGATGTGTTCTTGGATTTGGTGGGCAAGAATTTTATTGAGTATTTTTGCATCGATATTCATAAGGGAAATTGGCCTGAAATTCTCTTTCTTAGTTGGATCTTCGTGTGGTTTTGGTATCAGCGTAATAGTGGCTTCGAAGAAGGAGTTGGGTAGTGTTCCTTATGTTTCTATTTGGTGGAAAAGTTTGAAGAGTATTGGTGTTAAGTCTTCTTTGAAGGTCTGATAGAATTCTGCACTGAAACCATCTGGTCCTGTGCTTTTTTTGGTTGGAAGGCTATCTATGACCCCTTCTATTTCTTTAGGGGTTATGGGTCTGTTTAGATGGTCTATTTGATCCTGCTTTAATTTTGGTAATTCGTATCTAAGAAAATGTCCATTTCCTCCAGATTCTCCAGTTGTGTTGAGTACAGGTTTTTGTAGTAGGATCTGATGATTCTTTTAATTTCCTCGGTTTCTGTTGTAATATCTCCGTTTTTATTTCTAATTTTGTTAATTTGGATACTTTCTCTGTGCCCTTTGATTAGTCTGGCTAAGGGTTTATCTATCTTGTTGATTTTTTCAAAGAGCCAGCTTTTGGTTTTGTTGATTCTTTGTATGGTTCTCTTGGTTTCTACTTGATTGATTTCAGCCCTGAGTTTGATGATTTCCTGTCTTCTTCTCCTCCTGGGTGAATTAGCTTCTTTTTTTCCCAGGGCTTTCAGTTGTTCCGGTAAGCTTCTAGTGTATGCTCTCTGGAATTTCTTTTTGGAGGCACTCAAAGCTATGAGTTTTCCTCTTAGCACTGCTTTCATTGTGTCTCATAGATTTGTGTATGCTGTGTCTTCATTTTTATTAAATTCTAAGAAATCTTTGATTTCTTTCTTTATTTCTTCCTTGACCAAGGTATCATTGAGTAGAGTATTGTTCAGTTTCCATGTGTATGTGGACTTTCTGTTGTTTTTATTGTTATTAAAGACCACTTTTACTCCATAGTTATCTGATAGGAGGCATGGGATTATTTCAATCTTCTTATATTTGTTGAGGTCTGTCTTGTGACCAACTATATGATCTATTTTGGAGAAGGTACCATGAGGTGCTGGGAAAAGGGTATATTCTTTTGCTTTGGGATGAAAAGTTTTATATATATATATATATATATGTATGTTAACTCCAATTGGTCCAAAGCTTCAATTAGTTTCCCTGTTTCCCTGTTTAGTTTCTGTTTTCCTGATCGGTCCATTGGTGAGAGTGGAGTGTTGAAGTCACCCACAATTATTGTGTTAGGTGCAATGTGTGCTTTGAGCTTTAGTAAAGTTTCTTTTATGAATGAGCGCACTTGTATTTGGGGCATAGATGGTCAGATTGAGAGTTCTTCTCGTTGGATTTTTCTTTTGACCAGGAAGAAGTGACCTTCCATGTCTCTTTTGATGATATTAGGTTGAACGTCAATTTTATCTGATATTAGAATGGCAACTCCGGCTTGTTTCCTGGGACCATTTGCTTGTAGAATTGTCTTCTAGCCTTTTACTCTAAGGTAGTTTTTGTCTTTGACACTGAGGTGTGTTTCCAGTATGCAGCAAAATGTAGGGTCCTGTTTATGTAACCAGTCTGTTAGTCTATGTCTTTTTATTGGGGAATTTAGTCCATTGATGTTAAGAGATATTAAGGAGTAGTGGTTATTGCTTCCTATCATTTTTGATTTTAATTTTATATGTGTGTGGTTATCTTCTTTGGGTTTGATGAAAGAAGCTTAATATCCTGCTTTTTCCAGGGTATAGTTTCCCTCGTTGTAATGGTGTTTTCCCCCTATTATCCTTTTTAGGACTGGGCTTGTGGAAAGATATTGTGTAAATTTGGTTTTGTCATGGAATATCTTGGTTTCTCCATCTATAGTGATTGAGAGTTTCACTGGGTATAGTAGTCTCAGCTGGCATTTGTGTTCTCTTAGAGTCTGCATGAGCTCCTAGGATCTTCTAGCTTTCATGGTCTCTGGTGAGAAATCTGGTGTAATTCTGATAGGTCTTCCTTTATATGTTACTTGCCCTTTTCCTCTTACTGCCCTAAGTATTCTTTCTTTGTTTAGTACATTTGGGGTTTTGATTATTATGTGACGGGAGGTATTTCTGTTCTGGTCCAGTCTGTTTGGAGTTCTGTAGTATTCTTGTATATTCATGGGTATCTCTCCCTTTAGGTTAGGGAAGTTTTCTTTCATAATTTTGTTGAAGATATTTTCTGGCCCTTTAAGCTGTAAATCTTCACTCTCATCAATGCCTATAATCCTTAGATTTGGCTTTCTCATTGTGTCCTGGATTTCCTGGATGTTTTGGGTTACAAGCTTTTTGCATTTTGCATTTTCTTTAACTGTTAAGTCTATGGTTTCTATGGTATTTTCGGCATCTGAGATTCTTCTATCTCTTGTATTCTGTTGTTGATATTTGCGTCTATGGTCCCTGATTTCTTCCCAAGGTTTTCTGTCCCCAAAGTTGTTTCCCTTTGTGCTTTCTTAGTTGTTTCTACTTCTGTTTTTAGATCCTGGAAGTTTTTGCTCAGTTCCATCATTTGCTCGTTTTTGTTTTCCTCTAATTCTTTGAGATTTTTGTGTTTCCTCTTTCATGACTTCTGCCTGTTGATCAAAGTTCTCCTGTATTTCTTTTGGTGATTTTTGAGTTTCCTCCTTATTGGCTTTTGTGTTCTCCTGAATTTCTTTCAATGATTTTTGTGTTTCCCTTGTAAGGGCTTCTAATTTATGATCCATTTTCTCCTGAATTTCTTTAAGTATGTCCTTCATGTGTTCCTGTACCAGCATCATGACCAATGATTTTAAATCCAAATCTTGTTTTTCTGGTGTGTTGGGGTATCCAGGACTTGCTAATGTTGGAGAATTGGGTCCCGATGCTGCCATAATGCCTTGGTTTCTGTTAGTAATGTTCCTATGTTTGCCTTTAGCCATCTGGTTCTCCCAGGGGTTAGATAGTCTTACTGTCCCTGGCTGGTGCTTCAACCTACTGTGGATCTTTAAGATTATCTCTGCACCACTGGATGACTGGGTTTCTTCTGGCACAGATTACTGATATGCTGGCTTCCTCTTTTGTGCCTTTGGAGCCCTTCTCAGTCTTGCCTCAAGCAATGCTATACTTAGGTTGTCAAGGTCAACCAGGTATTCTCTGTCTGTTCTATTCTGGAGGGAAGAAGTTGTGGTGGGGGTCACTCCCTCTGTTGATTCTCACATAGGACACAGGTCCTGCGATGGACTGGCTTGCAGATGAACCGCCTATGTGCTCAGTTCCTGAGTGCAGGCAGACCCCTGGCGGTTTGCACCACCAGAAATCTAAAGCTCAGGGTGATACAGTACCTAGTGATCCTTTTGTGTCCCTGCAGGCAGTGAGTAGGCAGTGGGGCTTCTCTCCTTCCACAGCTCCCTGGGCAGGATACGGGCCCAGGGCTGGGTGGGCTTGAAGACAAAAGCCGCCTATGTGCTTAGTTCCTCAGTGCAGGCAGACCCCTGGCGGTTTGCACCACCAGAAATCTAAGGCTCAGGGTGTTACAGTACCTAGTGATTCTTTTGTGTCCCCGCAGACAGCAAATATGGCCGTGTGGCTTCTCCCTTCCGCAGCTCCCTGGGCAGGACACGGGGCCCGAGCCAGGCGGGCTGGTAGACAAACCCGCCTATGTGCTCAGTTCCTGAGGGCAGGCAGACCCCTGGCGGTTTGCACCACCAGAAATCTAAAGCTCAGGGTGGTACAGTACTTAGTGATCCTTTTCTGTCCCCGGCAGGCAGCTGTCTCCTGAGTTTTTAACCTTAAAAATATGACTGGTGTGAGGTGAAATCTCAGGGTTGTTTTGATTTGCATTTCCCTAATAACTAATGATGTTGAGCATTTCTTAAGGTGCTTCTTGGCCATCTGAATTTCTTCAGGTAAAAATTCTTTGTTTAGATTGGTACCCTATTTTTAAAGTTAAGTTCTCTATCCTCAGTTGCTTCCTCTGGGATCCTACTGACTTCTATTGAAAAAAAAACTTATTTCTCTCATGTTCTTGTTTATAAATTCCTTAAATAGCTGATGAACTCTTTTGCATATGCATATGTTTTATAAGGAGGCATTATAAAAGCTGGAGAAAATATTGTTTCCTAGACTGTGTTAGTCAGCTTTCTATCAATGAAACAAACATCTAAGATGATCTCCTTATAAAGATAAAACACTCTAGCTCACAGTTCTGTAGGCTACAATGATGGTCCACAATCAACTGCACCCATGATTTTTGGCTTGAGACAGGCTGCTCAAAATGGGAATGCCTTGCTGAGCAAAAGGCTGATCTTTCTCCCAGGAAGCAACAAAGTGAGGAAGGCTCAGGTCCTACAATCCCATTCAAGGAAATGCCCACAGTGACCCCAAGGAGCTCTGACTAAGCTTTGCTTATGAGAGTTCCTACTACTGCACCAATAGCACCACCCTGTAGATTAGGGCCTCCTTTTTACATATGGATGGTTTTGGAATTATAGCACTTCTTCAAACACTGGCTTTTTTACTTGGCAAACTCTACATTTAGTTCAGTTGGTAAGCCAGAGTGTAGAGGCTTACATATCACAGCAATTCTGCAGTGTAATATTTAGCTCCCAACAGCTCTGACTTGTAACAACACCAAATCTCTCTGTCTCTCTGTCTCAGACTCTGTCTCTGTCTCTCTGTCTCTCTCCCTGTCTCTCTGTCTCTCTCTGTTTCCATCTCTGTCTCCGTCTCTGTCTCTCTGTCTCCATCTCTGTCTCTCTGTCTCTCTGTCTCTGTCTCTCTCTGTCTCTTTCTTTCTGTCTCTGTCTCTGTCTCCCTCTCTCTCTCTCTCTCTCTCTCTCTCTGTGTGTGTGTGTGTGTGTGTGTGTGTGTGTGTATGTGTGTGTGTGTGTCTCAGCTTGGACCTATTGGTTTTACAGGTTCTAGATGCCTTGGAATATGCATTTTCCCTGTATCTGTCTCATTCTGAGATTTGTGGCTAATGGGGCTCATTCTCACCATGGAGATGCAGAAGTACCTGAAGGCAATGGAGACAACAGGGATCATAGGAACTGTCTTCTCTTAATCACGTCCACTCTCATTCCACTACTATAGTTAAGTTACATGGCCAAGCTCAAATAGAGTAAGGTACAATATATAGTCCACTTACAATAAAACCTGGCAAGTATTGAAAATAGGGAAGAAAGAATTGTCAGCTTCCTATGGGTACCAATAGCTGTGTTTAATTGCCATAGTTTCCGATGCCCAATTCCATTGAAGAGGAATACGAGGAAAATACTAGGCCTTGTATTTTAATAAATCACACATTTAAGGAAAGGAGCTTAGTACACAGAATAGTAAGGCAGCAGGCTCTCAAAGTGACTCATATAAAGTAGGAATTTGGTAAGATAAAATGTGCAGTAAGTGAATGAAATGATAGTAAGAAGACCTGTGACATGACTCAGCAAGGAAAGATAATTTCTCATTACCTGATGACTGGAGCTTGGGGGAGGGAGAGAGAGAGAGAGAGAGAGAGAGAGAGAGAGAGAGAGAGAGAGAGAGAGAGAGAGAGAATATATGTGCCAGTGAGAGAGGTGATTTCTGTAGGTTGTTGACTCTACTTTTTGTGCTGTGGTGAACACATAGCACATTTTTTAAAACAATGTTTTAAAGCAATGTTGGAATGATCTGTAACTTTAGAAGTATTTATGTTTTTTTATTACAAATACTTGATACATTTTAGAGTCATGAGTATAAATATACATTATTTGTCCTCTGCTAATTCTCCTATTAAATTGTGGAATTATTTATGGAATACATTCAGTTTTCTACTTTATATTATACATATATTAATTTTATTTTTCCTCTAAAACCACCATTCAGGATGGTTGGAAAATTTAGGAACAAAAACAGTTGCTATAGACTGAAGTAGAAAATACAACATGTTGCCATGCAGTAAAAAATAAATTTGTATCAAACATCTTACTTCAAAAGAAAAAGACATTGGCCAAAAACACGTGGAAAAGGCTAGCCACTTTTTTCTGTACTTGCTGGATGGTGTCTCCTGGCTTCAGCTTAAGCCTGCCTTTGTGAACGCTATAGAATCCGACAGCATGCTGCTTTTCTTCCCTAAAAAGTTTAAAGTGATTATTAGATAAAAAAAATACATTTAAAGTAACTCCTTTGATTAAGCTTCTTAGCAAAGATGAATAATTTCAAAAGCTCTTTGGCCCAAAGGTCATGGATTTCATTCATGTAATAAAGCCAAATGAATAGCTATTCCAAGAAATTTCATTTGATTTTTTTTCTCTTGAAAATTTTCTTGTTATAAAATGATGCATTTGGTAATTCCATAATCTCAGTAAAATCTATGAAATGTTTGTTCCTATGGCAGCAATATAATATCCACTCTCGGGTATATAATTTGACTTCACTGTCTCATTTACTTTGTTGAGATAGCTTCTTCATGGTTGGTGGGAGATTAGTGCTGAATGACCAATGAGGCGAATAGTCACATGATATGCCACATTGTCTCTTTGTATGTCCTGTGTTCTTTTTTTTTTTCCTTCCAGGATGAAAATTTAGAGAAGTAGAAAGATTTTACAGACAAGTTTTTGTTATCATGGAATGTTTCAGGTATAGAAATGTTTCAATTTAGAGTTGTGGCTTACTTACTATCCACTGAATGACAAAGCACTTTTAAACAGGCATTACTATCTAACTCTCTGAATTTATTTTGAATGAATGGTTACACGTTGTAGAAAACAAGGGGGTTTTCCATGATGAACAATATTGAGCTTAATAATAATTCCTCAAGGGCCTGGAAAGATGGCCCAGCGGTTAGGAATTCTGTCAGAGGTGTCTTTTCACCTGTCTTTTCAGAGGACCCAAGTTCAATTCCTTCTACCCAAGTTAAGTGGCTATTAGCCACCTCTAAACAAAGTGCTTAAACCCTCTTCAGAGACCTTTATCTGTGGCAGAGTTATAGAAATATGGGCACAAAAGAAAGCATTTACTTTGCATGGCAGGAGGTCAGCATCCTTGGCAGGATGAGTCTATAGTAGAGATGTAGTTTCTTTTAGTTTCTGCTAATTCTCTTGAGGTTGCATCTCCAGAGTTCCTAGTGATCCAGAGTGCTAGCCATAGAGTTTTAGAATCAACTCATTTTTTTCTACTTGAAGTGGGAGTTTATTTCTTTTATATAGAAAGACAGAGGATGATGAGCAGAAGCTGCAGTGGGTCAACAGGAACTGGCATCTTAGTCATGGCAAATGAAAGCAAAATACTGTGACATTCACACAAAAATATCTAGAGTTGGCTGGATAAATGTAGTAGTGCATGAAAGAGGTCAAGACTGGAGCCAGAATAGGTTGTTATCTGCCTAGATCTGATCAATGCAGTTATGACAGTAGATACATTTCTGGGGAAATAGTATAAAGAAAGAAAAAATCTTCTAACATCTGGGTTATGCCTTAGGGAGACAATAGACAAAAAACACTGAATAACATTTACATTGTGGGTGTAAAGATTCTGTAGCTCACTTGAAATGTTAAAAGAGAAGTTCAAGTTGGGCATGGTGACTTGTGTTTATATTTCCAACCCTCAGTAGAATGAGGTACAGAAATTGTCACAAGTTTAAAGCAAACTTGTATTATAGAGTTAGATCCAGGTTCAGAAATTGTGGGGGTGGGGGAGAAAAATGTGTGAATGAGCAGAATATACTGTTGTTGTTGTTGTTGTTGTTGGTGGTGGTGGTGGTGTGTGTGTGTATGTGATGTATGAATGAGAAGAATGTGATGGTAGTGGTATGTGTGGGAAGAATGTATGAATGAGAAGAATGTGTGTGGAGGAGGATGTAGGAATGAGTAGAAGATAGTGGTGATGTGTGTGTGAGTGTGTGTGGGAGAGAGCATATGAATAGAATGTGATGGTGGTGTGTGTATGTGAGAAAGTATGAGTGAGAAGAATGATGGTGAAGGAGAGGCTTGCATCCTTGCTAGCTGTTTTCATAGATATTGAGATCCAGATTTAGGTCTTCATGCTTGCATGGTTAGCATTTACAGATGCAGCAATCTCTGCAACACAAAGATGAAATTTTTAGACTATTAGGAGATACTCTGATGCTCGTTTATTTCTTCCTTAATATTTTTTCGTACTAAGCAGAATCAATAATCATAACTACTACTCATCTGCTTGCAAACAGGAAGTGTTGATGCCTCTTTTGAGTAACCAGAGTTATCTGAATTGCTCAAGAAGAAATAGACAACTAAATATGAATAAGATCATGGTTAACATTTTTATTGGTATTTATGACCTAAAGAGAGTAAAGGGCTTTTTTTGACAGTTTTGTATATGCTTATATTGCACACCGATCACATTTACTTCTTCACTCTTTCTTACCTTAAGCTTCACCTCCTTTCCCCCTTTCCCCTTCCACAGCCATAGTAATTCTGTTTCCACTTCTATGTTCTTTTATTTGTCTCTTGATTCTACATAGAAAACATGTGATTCCTGTTGTTGTTAGACTGGCTTATTTCACTTAGCATGATAATCTCGAGTTCTTTCCCTTTTCCTGAAGATGCTCTAATTTCCTTCTTATTTGTGGCTTGGTAAAAACAATTCTCTCTTTCTCTCCTTTTGTCTGTCTGTCCTTCTGTCTGTCTGCCTTCCTGCCTGCCTGCCTGTCTACAAATATCACTTCTTTTGTTCTTTAACTTGTTGATAAACATCTAAGCTGACTCCATAATTTGGGCATTGTCAATATTTCTGAAGGAATAGAACTTTTTAAAATATTTGCTTTCCAAAAGCTTCTAAAAATATAAAACAGATTTTTGAGTTCAAAATACTTTAGGATTCTTGAACCTTTCTTCGCTTATAAAAATAGGTCACTGAGCAATGTTCAATATCATTTTCTGTTCTTAAACTCTGTTGATATTTGAGCTAAAGAGTTGTATTTGTATCTTGAAAATGTAATAAAGATGGCAAATTGATTTTTACCCTGTCAGAAAATTAGGCTACAAGAGAACTCTTGAGCCATGATATTCTCCAAACTACTTAGCTGATTAATATTTCCATAATGTCAAGAAATAACAGAACTTTTAAATCTTTTATGATCTCTACTTTCTTCTTTAATCCTCCTCTCTAAAATATATTCCAGCCACTGAATGATCTGAGAGACTTCAGGTCCTAATAATGTGCTAAAGAATTCAAATAAGATTTTCCAACCTGTAGAGCAATGTGGGTTTTCTTTGGCTCAAGTCACTGTGCATGGCAACATTTCCTGGAATTTGATCCATGAAAGACTATTCTTTATTTAAAGATAATCCTTGAAAAATAGTGTTCACTGTTCAAACACATTTAGGTAAATCTAGGTGAAGTAAAATTGAAAATAAAACCTTAAACTGTCATTCTTTTCAATGTTCAATATTGAACTTTCATCTAATTTTTCTAACCAACAAACATTTGTCAAACAGTGTTCATTGGCCATACACTACCATATGCTATGGGGCAACTAGACATTACCTTTTCTCCCATGGGGAGGTAAGGCTTGTGAATATCTGTTGTATATGTTAACTGTAGAGTCTCTCACTGTTTCTACAGCAAAATGTCAGCATTTTATACTTCACACAGTTGTACCTAGGGTCAAATAAAAGTTATATGAATTTATGTTGCAATATGAAATGTAATCTGTCTCTATGTTGTAGAATTATTACTGCACTGTTATTTTTTTAACCACAATAATTTCTTTTCTTCTTTTCTCCCCTTTATCTCCTTGCTTCTTCCCTTTCTTCTCCCTTCCTTTACATGTCTTTCATTGGGTAATAGAAGACTACACTGACTGATTAATTCCCTGGATATTACTTTTGTCAGGGCTTCCTTAAGAAGTCCAGATGGTCATGTGTGGAGCCAGGATAAACAAGCAGTGAAGTTGACTCAACTGATGTTCTTACTTACCAACATTTCCTGAGTACACACAGCCATGGTGAGGTCAGCACTGGGAACAGACGGGTAGAGGGAAATGGAATACTTAGAAGAAGTAAAGGTTTCCAGTGTCTGAATATCAGCAGGGATACAAAAGGATAGCATTTGTGTTCATAAAACTTCAAAATACCAATACCAGTGATCCCATGTGTATCTTAACTGGAGAGATTCTTTGAATCTTTTCTTGCTGAGGATTGAAGATGGGGTGGGGAGATGCCACCAGTATCCATGCTCACAAAGCTAAAGGCTTCAAATATCTCCTTCCTTCCTTCCTTCCTTCCTTCCTTCCTTCCTTCCTTCCTTCCTTCCTTCCTTCCTTCCTTCCTTCCTTAATGGATAAGAACTAAGGAGATGGAAATTTGAGAAACAAGGTAGGGTAACAGCATGAATTAGCAACATAAGCCAAGGTGCTGTGATGATTTCAAATCTAGAAGCCAAGTGTATGCAGAGTCAAGCATATTTCACATACCAGTGTAGGACAAGCTGCTCATAGAACCTTCACTAATATTTTACAAAACGGGAGACTAGATTATGGTGTGGGAATAGCATCAGAAAAGGAATCAAAACTGATGTTAGACAGTGATTCTAAACCAAGGGGTTTGCTCTTTGTTGAGTGGTTCTACACAGGCTCTGGAAAGGTTAGAGACTTGAAACCAACAGACATTTTGTCCTCAGAGAGCTTGTGACTTGAACGTGAGACATGACACATAATCTTTTGCATGAAATAATTCAGAAAATAAAAAAATCGAAGATTATTTTGAAGAGCAATTTAAATCTTTATTCTACTTTACAATCACTTGAATGCATATGGATTTCTCATTAATAGCTGAAGACTATTAGAAGCTGTTTGGAAGTCAAGTGAGATGGCTCAGAAAGTAAAGAAGCTTGCCCCTGAGCCTGACAACTTCTGCATGGTAGAAAGGTGAGAACTGACTCCTGCAAGTTTTCCTCTGTCCTCCCCATATGAGCATACATACACATAAATAAATGTAATCAAAGGTTAAAACAAAAATATAAGCATTACCTCAAATGATTGTTTTAAAAAAATCATTACATCTAATGCAAGTCAATAAACATTGGAGAGGAACATTGGAGAGGAAATTGTTTTAAACAACAACTACAAAACAATCAAACAAGGCAAGGACAATGTCTTGCTGGCCACCATTTTGGAAACTCATAGTCTCTTTGTAGTCTAAAGTGCTGATTCTATGGAGGAGTGGCCTGGTTCTGGAAAGACTCAGTGTAGCAGTATAGGGCAAAACCAAAACAGGGAAGTGTGAAGGGGTGGATAGGAGAACAGGGGGAGGGAAGAGGGCTTATGGGACTTTCGGGGAGTTGGGGGCCAGAAAAGGCAAAATCATTTCAAATGTAAACAAAAATATATCGGAAAAAAAAAGTGCTGATTCTATACCACTTTCCAAAGCCTCACTAGCATTCTCACACTAAGGTGAATAACCAAAATTTCCTTTTATTCAAATTGTTGATTATACTAAACACAGATCCTGTTTCTTTCTTAATTTGTTCATTTGCTTTTGATAACATGAAATAATAGAATGCTTAGAACACCTAAAATTAATCTTTCAATTTTAAGCAATGTGAACTAAAAACTGGTTCTGCTTCTGTTGCACAAAGTGATAAAGAGCTTGATATTTAACTTCTCATTGATATAAAGGAGCTTTTGAATTAGTTTTTGCGAAGTATGTCTTATCTTGGATCAAGGAAAACAATGGTAGTACATAGAAGAGACGACCACACAAGGAAAATGTGAAATAGGAGAATTGCATAAGCCCCCCTCCCGCCCCCGCTTCCAGCCTTCTCCTTACTTGTCACCACTCATTAACTTCCATTATTGGGACTTTTTTTTACAATGAAAGGAAATGCCTTTTTTTTCTTTACCTTTCTTCCTCTCTGTCTAAAGCTGGATATTATTAACCCAGGGACTCAAAAGAAGTGCTCTTAAAAAGTATGCTGGTACATGCTGAATAATTTTCTCCTGGCAAACTGGTATCATTTTCTTCCTCTTTATCATAGCAGAGACCAGAAGCTATGGGCAATAATGCACACCTTTAAAAGAACTGGGATTTAGAATCCATTTTCAACCCTCTCCTGGCCTTTGATTCAAAAGTGATTTGCAAACTTCCTAGACTTATCTACAAAAACAGCAAGAGTTAAAAAATGTACTTGAGTATTTGAAATTACCATCAACTCTTGGATTTTAGTTCTTTCAAAAGTCTCAGAACTGCAATAAGGGTTACACAGAAGAAAGTGTCACTAAATATTCAAGTAAGGGAGACTAATTACAACAGAAGGTCATGTTTATTTATAAGAAGTATCCTGTTGCTTAATACAATTAAAAAGGAAAGTATTTCTGAAAGGACATTTTTGTAAGAATGAATACAAGTTTTTAAAGTGTTCAGTCAACTATTTACTGCTTTTTGAAAAATTAATTTTGTGTGTTGATACTTCTTACCGATTAATTATTAGTAAATTTCCTTTGAAAGAGTGAAAATGAAACTAGAAACAGATGAAACTTTCTAAAAGTAAATTGGAAATTTATATATAAGTTATGAAAGTTTGACTTGTCAGATTTAAAACAGATTTCCCTTCATGGGATACATGGTGTACTATCATTCCATGCAGGGGATTCCAAAAGCATTTAAGAAAAAACAACAAAAAAGGAAAAAAGAATTCATAGTGATTTTTACATAAAAGAAAGGTACACTCTGATTGACTGTCCAGACAAAGTGTGGATAAAAATACCACAAATTTTCCTTTCATCTTTTTAGGAGCTTGAGGGGCTTAGACTTCTGCATTATATTTAGACTATTTTCAACACTGATAAACACAGCAACAGGATAGTAGCATTTAAAAAGCATATTGTCACAATATTTTTTAGGCTTTAAATGATGTGAGTTGCTTTTGTATTTGTATTTGATAATTCATGCCCTGCTTGAGAGCAAACACTGCAGTCAGTTCTTGTTATCACAGGTAAGTTTCCTACAAACATGAAGTTAGCAAATAAGAAGTCTAGCTCTTCAAGAAATGCAGGTGTAGGTGCCAGTGAGTCTCTGGTTACAGAGTTTTGGATAACTGATTGTTAGCCAATCTTGTTTTATTAATATTTCTATTTGAAGACATTTTGTATAATATATATTGTTGATTCATTAACATTGAACTCACGCCTGAGTGAAGCTTAGCTAATAGGTTTATGTTCTCTGTTAGGCAATAATACTTTCTTGTGCTTAGGAACACCAGACAGTACTGTAGTGCTGTGGTTAGAGATCATTTCAAACAGTGAAATCAGCAAAACAATAAAGGGAATAAATTGCCTTAAATAAGAAAGATGCCTGGGTGACTTCAACACCCCACTCTCCTCAATGGACCAATCAGGAAAACAGAAACTAAACAGAGACACAGTGAAAATAATTGAAGCTTTGGACCAATTAATTGGATTTGTTGGATATATATATATATATATATATATATATATATATATATATATATATATATATAACTTTTCATCCCAAAGCAAAAGAATATTCCTTTTTCTCAGCACTTCATGGTACCTTCTCCAAAATCAATCACATAATTGGTCACAAGACAGACCTCAAAAAATATAAGAAGATCGAACTAATCCCATGCCTTCTAACAGATCACTATGGAGTAAAAGTGGTCTTCAATAGCAACAAAAACAACAGAAAGCCCACATACACATGGAAACTGAACAATACTCTACTCAATGATACCTTGGTCAAGGAAGAAATAAAGAAATCAAAGACTTTTTAGAATTTTACAAAAATGAAGGCACAACATACCCAAATCAATGGAAAACAATGAAAGCAGTGCAAAGAGGAAAACTCATAGCCCTGAGTGCCTCCAAAAAGAAAATGGAAAAAGCATACACTAGAAGCTTAACAGCACAACTGAAAGCCCTGGAACAAGAAAAAGCTAATTCACCCAGGAGGAGAAGAATAGAGGAAATCATCAAACTCAGGGCTGAAATCAATCAAGTAGAAACTAAGAGAACCATACATAGAATCAACAAAACCAGGAGCTGGTTCTTTGAAAAAATCAACAAGATAGATAAACCTTTAGCCAGACTAATCAAAGGACACAGAGACAGTATCCAGATTAACAAAATTAGAAATGAAAAGGGTGATATAACAACAGAAACTGAGGAAATTCAAAAAATTATCAGATCCTACTACAAAAGCCTGTACTCAACAGGAGAAACTGGAGGAAATGGACAATTTCTTAGACAGATACCAAATACCAAAATTAAATCAGGATCAAATAGATCATCTATACAGTCCCATAACCCCTAAAGAAATAGAAGAGGTCATAGAAAGCCTTCCAACCAAAAAAACGCACAGGACCATATGTTTTAGTGCAGAATTATATCAGACCTTCAAAGAAGACTTAACACTAATACTCTTCAAACTATTCCACAAAATAGAAACAGAAGGAACACTACCCAGCTCGTTCCATGAAGCCACAATTACACTGATACCAAAACCACACAAAGATCCAACAAAGAAAGAGAACTTTAGGCCAATTTCCCTTATCTATGCAAAGATACTCAATAAAATTCTTGCCCACTGAATCCAAGAACACATCATAATGATCATGCACCATGATCAAGTAGGCTTCATCCCAGGCATGCAGGGATGGTTCAATAAACAGAAACCCATCAATGCTATCCACTACAGAAACAAACTCAAAGAAAAAACACATGATCATTTCATTAGAGGCTGAAAAAAGCATTTGACAAAATTCAGCATCCTTTCATGCTAAAAGTCTTGTAAAGAACAGGAATTCAAGGCCCATATCTAAACATAGTAAAAGCATTATATAGCAAACTGGTAGCCAACATCAAACTAAATGGAGAGAAATTTGAAGCAATCCCACTAAAATCAGGAACTAGACATGGCTGCCCCCTCTTTCCATATCTTTTCAATATAGTTCTTGAAGTCCTAGCTAGAGCAATTAGACAACATAAGGAAGTCAAAGGGATACAAATTGGAAAGGAAGAAGTCAAACTATCACTATTTGCAGATGATATGATAGTATATTTAAGTGACCCAAAAAACTCTACCAGAGAACTCCTACACCTGATAAACAACTTCAGCAAAGTGGCTGGTTATTAAAACAACTCAGGCAAATCAGTTGCCTTCCTATACTCAAAGGATAAGCAGACTGAGAAAGAAATTAGGAAAATGACACCCTTCACAATACCCACAAACAGCATAAAATATCTTGGGGTAACTCTAACTAAACAAGTGAAAGACCTACACGACAAGAAGTTGAAATCTCTGAAGAAGGAAATCAAAGAAGACCTCAGAAAATGGAAAAATCTTCCATACTTGTGGATTGGCAGGATTAATATAGTTAAAATGGCCATCTTGCCAAAGGCAATCTACAGATTCAATGCTATCCCCATAAAAATCCCAACCCAGTTCTTCATAGAGTTAGAAAGAGCAATTCTCAAATTCATCTGGAATAACAAAAAACCCAGGATAGCTAAAACTGTTCTCAACAGTAAAAGAACTTCTGGGGGAATCAGTATCCCAGACCTCAAGCAATACTTCAGAGCAATAGTGATAAAAACTGCATGGTACTGGCCCAGGGACTGGCAAGTGAATCAATGGAATAGGATTGAAGATCTAGAAATGAACCCACACACCTATGGTCACTTGATCTTCAACAAAGGAGCCAAAAACATCCAGTGGAAAAAAGATAGCCTTTTCAACAAATGGTGCTGATTCAGTTGGAGGTCAGCATGCAGAAGAATGCAAATTGATCCATTCTTATCTCCTTGTACTAAGCTCAACTTCGAGTGGATCAAGGACCTCCACATAAAACCTGACACACTGAAACTAATAGAAAAGAAACTGGGGAAGACCCTTGAGGACATGGGCACAGGGGAAAAGTTCCTGAATAGAACACCAATAGCTTATACTCTAAGATCAAGAATTGACAAATGGGACCTCATAAAACTACAAAGTTCTGTAAGGCAAAGGACACTGTCAAAAGGACAAAACGTCAACCAACAGATTGGGAAAGGATCTTCACTAACCCTAAATCCGACAGAGGGCTAATATCTAATATATACAAAGAAATCAAGAAGGTAGAACCCAGAGAACCAAATAACCCCATTAAAAATTGGGGTACCGCGCTAAACAAAGAATTTTCACATGGAGAACTTCGGAGGACTGAGAAACACCTTAGGAAATGTCCAACATCATTAATCATTAGGGAAACGCAAATCAAAACAACCCTGGGATTTCACCTCACACCAGTCAGAATGGCTAAGGTCAAAAACTCAGGAGACAGCAGGTGTTGGCGAGGATGTGGAGAAAGAGGAACACTCCTCCACTGCTGGTGGGATTGCAAGATGGTGCAACCACTTTGGAAATCAGTCTGGCAGTTCCTCAGAAAACTGGGCATGACACTTCCTGAGGACCCGGTTATAACACTCCTGGGCATATATCCAGAGGATTCTTCAGCATGCAATAAGGACACATGCTCCATTATGTTCATAGCAGCCCTATTTGTAGTAGCCAGAAGCTGGAAAGAACTCAGGTGTCCTTCAACGGAGGAATGTATACCAAAAATGTGGTATATTTACACAATGGAGTACTATTCAGCCATTAGAAACAATGAATTCATGAAATTCTTAGACAAATGGATGGAGCTGGAGAACATCATACTAAGTGAAGTAACCCAGTCTCAAAAGATCAATCATGGTATGCACTCACTGTTAAGTGGATATTAGCCTAGAAACTTTGAATACCCAAGACATAATCCACAAATTAAATGATGTCCAAAAAGAATGGAGGAGTGGCCCCTGGTTCTGGAAAGACTCAGTGCAAGAGTATAGGGGAATTCCAGAACAGGGAAGCAGGAAGGGGTAGATGGAGGAACAGTGGAGGGAAGAGGGCTTATGGGACTTACGGGGAGTGGGGACCCAGAAAAGGGGAAATCACTTGAAATGTAAATAAAAAATATATCAATAAAAAACAGAAAAAAACGACTCAACAAAAAAAATGTTGTACAGAGCTAAACAAAGAATTTTCACCTGAAGAACTTTGGATAGCTGAGAAGCACCTTAAGAAATGTTCAACATCATAATTATTAGGAAAATACAAATCAAAACAACCCTGAGATTTCACCTCACACCAGTCAGAATGGGTAAGGTTAAAAACTCAGGAGACATCGCTTAGGATGATATTTTCCAGTTCCATCTATTTGGCTAAAAAATTCATGAATTCACTGTTTTTATTTGCTGAATAGTACTCCATTGTGTATATATACTACATTTTCTGTATCCATTCCTCCATTGAGGGATATCTGGGTTCTTTCCAGCTTCTGACTATTATAAATAAGGCTGCTATGAACATAGTGGAGCATGTGTCCTTATTGCATGCTGGGGAATCCTCTGGGTATAAGCCCAGGAGAGGTATAGCAGGGTCCTCTGGTAGTGTCACGTTCAGTTTTCTGAGGAACCACCAGACTGATTTCCATAGTGGTTGTATCATCTTACAATCCCATGAGAAGTGAAGGAGTCTTCCTCTTTCTCCACATCCTCGCCAACACCTGCTGTCTCCTGAGTTTTTAACCTTAGCCATTCTTACTGGTGTGAGGTGAAATCTCAGGGTTGTTTTGATCTGCATTTCCCTAATGACTAATGATGTTAAGCATTTCCTAAGGTGCTTCTCGGCCATCCCATTTTCTTCAGGCGAAAATTCTTTGTTTAGGTCTGTACCCCATTTTTTAATAGGGTTATTTGGTTCCCTGGGGTCTAACTTCTTGAGTTCTTTGTATATATTGGATATTAGCCCTCTATATGATGTAGGGTTGGTGAAGATCTTTTCCCAATTTGTGGTTGCTGGTTTGTCACTTTGACGGTGTCCTTTGCCTCACAGAAACTTTGTAATTTTATGGGATCCCATTTGTCAATTCTTGATCTTAGAGCCTAAGCTATTGGTGTTATGTTTAGGTCCCTGTGCCTATGTCCTCAAGGGTTTCCCCCAGTTTCTTTTCTATTAGTTTCAGTGTGTCTGGTTTTATGTGGAGGTCTTTGATCCACTTGGAGTTGAGCTTAGTACAAGGAGATAAGAATGGATCAATTTGCATTCTTCTGCATGCTGACCTCCTGTTGAGCCAGCACCATTTGTTGAAAAGGCTATCTTTTTTCCACTGGATGTTTTTAGCTCCTTTGTCGAAGACCAAGTGACCATAGGTGTGTGGATTCATTTCTGGGTCTTCAATTCTATTCCATTGGTCTTCTTGCCTGTCCCTGTGCCAATACCATGCAGTTTTTAACACTATTGCTCTGTAGTATTGCTTGAGGTCTGGGATACTAATACCCCCAGAAGTTCTTTTACTGTTGAGAATAGTTTTAGCTATCCTGGATTTTTTGTTATTCCAGATAAATTTGAGAATTGCTTTTTCCAACTCTGTGAAGAACTGAGTTGGGATTTTGGTGGGGATTGCATTGAATCTGTATATTGCTTTTGGCAAGATGGCCATTAAGGTAACGCAATCACAAAAGAATACACATGTAATGCAATCATTGATAAGTGGATATTAATTAGCCCTGAAGCTCTGAATACTGAAGATACAATTAACATATCAAATGATTCCCATGAAAAAGGAAGAAGAGGGCCTTAATTCTAGAAAGGCTTGATCCAGCATTGTAGGGGAGTACCAGGACAGAGAAAAGGGCGGGGGGGGGGGGGGGGGGGAAGACAGGAGACTGGAGGGAGAGAAGAGGACTTATGGGACATATGGGAAGGGGGGACTAGGAAAGGGGAAGGCTTCTAGAATGTAAAAAAAGAAAAAAGAGAAACAATGAATTCATGAAATTCTTAGACAAATGGATGGAGCTGGAGAATATCATACTAAGTGAGGTAACCCAGTCTCAAATGATCAATCATGGTATGCACTCACTAATAAGTGGATATTAGCCTAGAAAACTGGAATACCAAAAACATAATCCACACATCAAATAAGGTGCAAGAAGAACGGAGGAGTGACCCCTGGTTCTGGAAAGACTCAGTGTAGCAGTATAGGGCAAAACCAGAACAGGGAAGTGGGAAGGAATGGATGGGAGAAAAGTGGGAGGGAAGGGGCTTTATGTGACTTTCGCGGAGTGGGGGGCCAGAAAAGAGGAAATCATTTGAAATGTAAATAAAAAATATATTGAATAAAAAAAAAACTTATGAGTCAGCAGGTGTTGGTGTGGATGCGGTGAAAGAGGAACACTCCTCCACTGCTGGTGGGGTTGTAAGATAGTACAACCACTTTGGAAATCAGTCTGGTGGTTCCTCAGAAAACTGGATATGACACTTCCGGAGGACCCTGCTATACCTCTCCTGGTCACATACCCAGAGGATTCCCTGGCATGCAATAAGGACACATGCTCCACTATGTTCATAGCAGACTTATTTATAATAGCCAGAATCTGGAAAGAACCCAGATATCCCTCAATGGTGGAATGGATACAGAAAATGTGGTATATCTACACAATTACTACTCAGCAATTAAAAACAATGAATTCATGAAATTCTTAGGCAAATGGATGGAACTGGAAAATATAATCCTAAGTGAGGTAACCCAATCACAAAAGAATACACATGGAATGCAATCACTGATAAGTGGATATTAATTAGCCCTGAAGCTCTGAATTCTCATGACACAGCATATCAAATGATACCAAGAAGAGGGAAAGAGAGGGTCCTGGTTCTGAAAAGAGTTGATCCAGCATTGCAGGGGAGTACCAGGACAGGGAAATGGGAGGGTGGGTGATTGGGTAATGGGCAGAGGGAAGAGGGCTTATGAGACCGATGGGGAGGGAGGAAATGGGAAAGTGGAAAACATTTGGAATGTAAACAAAGAATATAGAAGATAGAAAAGAAAGAAAAGAAAGATGCCATGTGGAGAAGACCATGGAAAAATGCATCTTCTGTAGTGTGGCAGCTTAGATCGGCACACTTTTTCATTAATCTGGTTTTGCCAATAAATAACTACAAAATAACTCTAGCATTGATTTGGGGGTTACAAATTAATATTAGTGAGTGAAAGTATTTGCAAATATGACCTGCAAATAATAAGATGAATTATACAGCTTGTTGATCTTTGTGCCACTGGCAACTCTAATAATCTTTTGCATGGGTTTGGAGCTCACAGAACATGTATTGCATGTAGGTTGAATAACATGCCTTCTCTGTTATTCTTTTTTTCTCTACTTTCTTCTCTTCTTTCCTTCTTCCTATGTATTTGTTCTGCAATTTCTAGACATCTAGACATTGGACATTGATCTATTAGCTTAATCCATATCTTAGCACTTATAAGAAATAATTTGAATGAAAAATTATAAATTAGTTACAGAATCCCAAAATGTATGTCCTGGTCTATCGGAATCGCCTGGTGGATGGGGTTCAGTTAGAGCCTGTAACTCCTTATCCTGTTCTGATCCTGGTCACAGATTTTGGATTTTTTTCACCTATTGTTCTCCCAGCTCTAGGTACATTTATCTCCTTGAGCACTCTATACTTGTGTCTTCCTTAGGGCCACTCCCTTACTGTTTTCTATTCATGTGCTGCTATCTCCTGGCATACCCTTGAGGTTAGTTCCTTATTTTCTTTGGGCTTCTAGTCTGCAGTCATTTTTATCAGACTGTCGCATCAAAAATTCCAATAAATTTTGGAAACAGAGTAGTGTCAGCAAGAGAAGAATGTGCGAAGTTAAGGGCAAGGTGAGGAGCATCTGTTTGGAAGTAGTTGTAGGAGAATAATTAGAGGTGGAGTTGATACACTTGTATGAAATTCTGTAAGAATTAATAAAATGTATTTTTAAAATGACAACTATTTCTTCACTATTATGGCGGTCTGTTGTGTTTTTCTCCATAACAGTGTTTCAGCATATTTGTTTATTTTCCCAACCATGTTACATAATGATCATATTGAAGCATGTGTCTTTATTGTCCATTGGTTCATCTCTGGGGCTTAGAATAGTGCTTGGAACAGAATATGTACTTAATAATTGATTGTGGAATTTTACAAATGAATTCTTAACATAAAAATACAAACTGTTAATCCATCATTTTAATTAAAAATAGATCTAAACCTTAACTATGTATTGAGTTTAAGATACTAATATGGTATATGTAAATGACAGTGGTTTTAAATGTATGTTTTAATCTTACATTTTTTTATAATTTTTATTTTGGCTTAGGACAACTTAACAATGTATGATGTTCTTATTCTACCACAGGCTCTTTTTTTGATAAAATAAATAAGGCAAATGAGTATATAAACTCTATTTGAATGCTTATTATACTGTTTGTTTGTGTTTTTACATAATCCTAATTACTCTGCTAGAGATAAAGAAGTCAAGACCAAGAGGCTGGATGGTTTACCCAATATTTAGAAGGAAATAAGTTACAGAGTCTAGTCTGAAACCTACATGTCTTCAAACTCTAGGTCCAGTACTTTCTTCCTACTTTAATTCATAAATTTTAAAAACATAAGAAAGGGTCACAGAAGGAGTAGATATGATTAAAGTGCATTATATGTATGTATGTATGTAAATATGTATACATGTAGTAATAGAACCTCTTTGTAAGATTAATACATAATAAAAAGAATACAAAAAAATTCACTGGGCTTTCCATGCTAGGTTCTGTTTTGGGCACCAGGGAGAGAGCCATGAACAAAAGAGAAAAATAGAAAGTCCTCCTGCTTTTCAGTCTATTGGTATGTGATGGGAGGGGAGACAGACACGTAAATTAATTAGTAGAAAATATAACATTAGATGAGGATTAGTGCTATGGAGAGGATGAAGCAAGGCGAAGGTGAGCGAGTGCTATGGAAAGGGTATTGGTAATGTAAGTGCTAGTGTTTTACATAAGATGGGTAAGGTTGGTGTAACTGGGGCAGTGGTGTCTGTGCTGAGATCATCTCAGGGATGCAGTACCTCAACAGAGCACAGTCCATGAAAAGGCTCTGAGGCTAAGGGGTGTTTGATGGATCTGAGGACAATCATGGAAACCACTGTTTGAGAAATGAAATTTGTAAGGTGGAGAGTGGCAAGGAGCAATATCAGGAGGGATTTGGACAGTTTAGGCTTTGGAAGGGTCTATATGGACTTCAGCTCCAGTGTGGATGAAATGTGGAATCCTGGGTAGGCTTGAGCAGAAGAGTGAGGTGATTTACGTTTTAAAAGGATTAGTGTGATTTATGTCTACTGGACAGGATTGGCTTAGAATGCCAAAAGTTTGGTTTTATCCATCTTTGTTTGAGATGTCTGACATCTCAAGTAAAAATATCAAGCAGGCAATTATACAGAGCCTGGAATCCAGCAGAGAGGTCTAGGCTAGGGATATAAATTTGGAAACTGTCAGGGTATGGATGGTAGTTAAAGTAATACATTTTGATGAAGTCACCAAGGGAGGGAAGATGTCCAATTACTAAAACCTGGGGATTCAGCTTTAAGAGGAACCAGCAGAAGAGGCTGAGAAGGGTCATCCAGAGAGGCGGGAAAGCAACAGGAGAATGAGTGTCCCGGAAGCCAAGAGAAACAAGTATTGAGAGGAGGAGAGAATAGTCGTTGGCATGTAAAATTGTGTGGAGCTTGCATGTGTGGACGGAAGAAGACAGAGAATACTTGGGAAAATATTTGTTTTAGCTAAGAAACTTTTCTCTCTTCCCCAGCCTTCTGCACACATTCTGAAAATGGTGGTATAAGGTGACAGGCTGGGCTGGGTGCTATGGTTGACTTGCTTTTGTTATATATAATCCCCTGTTTCTACTCTGCCCTGATTACTAAAGATCCTGACGAGGAACATATCCATGGGGGATGTGCATTTGCTATGTCTGGCTGGTAGACAAGTGACTACAAATGCTGCTTTATCAATTTACAATACAGTCACTCTGTGGCCAAAAGCAAAGTTGGAAGTCTGCCTCTCCATTGTCAGAACAAAGCCCAAACTCCCTAGCATGCCTTATTGGCTTCAGAAGATATCTTGTTTCTCCTCCCTTCTCACTCTCACCCTCTTCCCTTCCTCTGCCTCTCCTACACTCAACACGCATCCTGACACTGTCCATACGGGCTGCCTGCTGTTCTTCCAGTCACACTGTACTCTTCTACATCTCTGTCTCTTCTCATGCTCTTCACTGTGCTCACCATGCCCTGCCTGGCTCTTTTGACCATGAAAATGATATGGCTGATATGGATTCCTACTGTGGAGCCCCAGGCTGCTATACTTACTGTTTCTTGGCTATACCCTCCTATTGAGTTTCTACACCACATTGAAATTGTTTCCACATCAGCTTCTCTTTCAGTTGTATGGTCTTCAAAGACAAGGATCACAAGTCTCCTGCTTTGTTTGGTAGGCAAACAGAGGCGACTTTTCAAACCTTGAAACTTTATGCTTGGCTTTGTGCTACATACTTCTGAATTTTCTTATCTTAGCCTCCCAACGTCTCTCGAAGACTTGATTGCACAAACTCAAGGTAAAAAAAAAAACCTCAAGTTAAGAGTTGTTAAGAAATTACTTAAGATGGCTAATTTTAGTTGACAATGATGCACCTGTGAAGAGGAAAACTCAATTGAAGAATTGTCTCCATCAGACCCTCCTGAGGGTTTGTCTGTGAGGCATTTATTTTTTAAGCAGAACCACTTCCTTCCCCCCTCTCTCTTTTATATTCGATATATTTTTTTATTTACATTTCAAATGATTTCCCCTTTTCTGGCCCCCCACTCCTTGAAAGACCCATAGCCCTTTTCCTTCCCCCCTTTTCTCTCATCCACCCCTTCCTATTTCCCTGTTCTGGTTTTGCCCTATACTGCTACACTGTGTCTTTCCAGAACCAGGGGCCACTCCTCCATTCTTCTTGTACATCATTTGATGTGTGGATTATGTTTTGGGTGTTCCAATTTTCTAGGCTAATATCCACTTATTAGTGAGTGCATACCATGATTGATCTTTTGAGACTGGGTTACCTTACTTAGTATGATGTTCTCCAGATCCATCCATTTGTTTAAGAATTTTATGAATTCATTGTTTCTAATGGCTGAATAGTACTCCATTGTGTAGATATACCACATTTTTTGCATCCATTCTTCCGTTGAGGGATACCTGGGTTCTTTCTAGCTTCTGGCTATTATAAATAGGGCTGCTATGAACATAGTGTGAGGCATTTTCTTGACACTAATTGATTTGGAAGGATCCTGTTCACTGTGGGCAGTTTCATTCTTGGGAATGTGAGCCTAGGCTAAATAAGAGTAGAGCAAGACATAGCAACCATACTAGTAACAGTATTTCCCCATGATAGTTGCTTCAAGCTCTTGATTTGAGTTCCTGACTTGTATTTCCTTGATGATAGACTGTAACTTATAAGATGAAATAACCTCACACCCAAGTGGCTTTTGGCCATGGTATTTATCAGAGAAACAGAAAGCAAACTATAACATTACTTAAGGTAGTGTGACCTATATTTCCTACTGATTATAAGGTCCAAGCACTAATATCTATTCTGTGCACTTAAATCAAGAAAAGAGAAAGCAAGAATTAGGAATTAAGACTTTATTAGTCTTCAGTGCTCCAAAATCCCGAAATAATTTCTAAACTAATGAAGTTTGTGTTCATTCTGTTTCCACATGGTTATATGAACTCACCTTTCCTCTCACATATATTAGATGAGTCTGGTTGTTTATCCAGGAGAAATTGTATCTGTACATCTACCACAGATTAACAAATAACCAGGTCTAAAAAAATAAAGACTCTGTACAGTCAAGAGTGGTTGAATAGAAAGAAAAAGGGGAGAGATTAAATAGGACTATCACCTTGTATAGCCCTGGGAAACCCCACTCATTGTAGTCTAACCTGTACCCTGAGAAGATGGAGAGAAGAGTATGTTTGTACTCATGGAGAGTATGGAGAGAAGGCAGTTGTACTCATCAGCTCGGCCAGACTCTAACCCCAATGTATTCAATCTAAATGTTTCCTGGTATCGCTAGAAATGCATCTTGTAAATGTGACTAATGCCTTTAATCAGCTGTCTCCATCTCAGAGGATACTATTCTGAATGTTCTGACTTCCTGACCCAATGTGTTGAAATGCATGAAGAGCAGAACCTAGGTTTTCCTGAGGAAAAAGGAGTTCTCTCTGTGGACTGAGTCACTAGGTCCTGCAGAAGCATTTTCACCTGTCCTTTCTGACAGCCTGCCCTATGTATGTTCTTGGCCAAACTTGGTGTGTGTGTGTGTGTGTGTGTGTGTGTGTGTGTGTGTGTGTATGTAAAAATGTGGGTATATATGTGTATATGTGCAAGTTTGTGCATATACAGATCATAGTAGATCTTTGTCTCTTGTGGGACCCTGATAAAGCAAATAAAACAGTGATTCTAAAAGGATCCAAAAATTGCAATGTAGCCAAGTAAGAGAAAGCAGTAATGTAATAATACACAACAGGAAGAAAGGACAAAGGTGTATTTAAATGGTTTCTTTAGTTCCCCCAACCCCAGTTGAGGTAGTTTCTCTTAGTCTTTCCTATATGTGGTCAGCTATGATGCCATAGTTATTGTAGTTGTATGCTGATATGCTTGTGACCCCCTATTTTCCTTCCTCGTCTCCTAATATGTAAGTTTGAGATCCAAGATTATAAGTCATATTTTCATCCTTAGCATTTAGTTCAGTGTTTAACTCAAGGGGTAGAATAAAGATTTCCTGATAAGTGCATGGGTTTGTGACCTCAGGTGCTCAGAAATGCCCAGGCAATCCTAGTCTCTCCATAACCAAAGAGTAATTTTTAGGGAATTAAGTCTTTGCCCACCACCAAAAAGAAACTCCAGACTATGCAAAGTCTTGATATTGTCTAGGGCAACAATTTACTAGGTACTCTTTTCTGTAAGCATATGTGACACTAAGATCTTTACTCAACTCAAAGAGCCACAGTCACATAATACACTCTGGTGACACTCTTTAAAAAAAATGTCTGAGTTGAGGGATTATGAATTTTTCATCTTCATAGAAGACCTGTTTTGAAATTTTTAAATCCCTTTGGCTGTTGGTCTCAAGGTCTGAGATGTACTGGGATTATTTGTCTTCTTCATAAGATGAGATTTAAGGTTCTGTTTCATGGAAAAAGCATGTTTCTCCAGAGGGAGAGGATCTATTCTAGGGATACTTTAAGGCATCTCAGGTAGCGATTTCCACCTCTATGTGACCTCTTCCTTCTGAGACCGTGAATATATAACTGACCTGCTGGAAGCAAGCTGCAGAAGGGACAAGGAAAAGTCATTATTCATTCTTTAGGAATTGTTATCTTTTGGTCTTATTCTTGTATCTGTGCCTCTCATCTTTTTGTTGTTGTAGTTCTTGTTGTTTGTTTAAAATAAATATTTGTTGTTTGTTTAAAGAGGAATTTTGTGTTCATTTGTTGAAAAATCATTTAAAGAAGTAAACATTATCATAAAGGTAAAAATACAGTTGAAGAAATGACTGGTTGTAGGGTAGGAAACTGTATACAATCAGCCTGAAGTGCTTTATAGTGCTAAAAAGTAAGGAAGTGCTGAAAACAAAACAAAACAAAAACAAACAACTAAACAAAAGCTAGCCCATATCACATTTGTGTGTGTGTGTGTGTGTGTGTGTATTAGGAAAAGAGTCAATGGGAGGAGTGACCAGTAGCTAAAGATGGGACAATTTGAGGCAATAGAGTAAATGAAAAATGTTAATTGTAACTGTTGGTTTTTTATTTTTTATTTTTTTTACTTTTTTATTTTTTAATTTTTTTAAATAAATTTTTTTATTCGATATATTTTTTATTTACATTTCAAATGATTTCCCCTTTTCTGGCCCCCCACTCCCCAAAAGTCCCATAAGCCCCCTTCCCTCCCCCTCTTCTCCCACCTACCCCTTCCCATTTCCCTCTTCTAGTTTTGCCCTATACTGCTACACTGAGTCTTTCCAGAACAAGGGGACACTTCTCCGTTCTTCTTGTACCTCATTTGATGTGTGGATTATGTTTTGGGTATTCCAGTTTTCCAGGCTAATATCCACTTATTAGTGAATACCATGATCGATCTTTTGAGACTGGGTTACCTCACTGGTTCTCCAGCTCCATCCATTTAACTGTTAAGTTTTTAAGTTTTATTATTCCACGAAAGGTATATAAAAACACATATGAAAACCTACAAGTTAATAAGCATATTAAAATTTAAGAAATAGTTTGATTGGAAATATTCTGCATGAGGGAGTAGTATTCCTTCTAGAAGCCATAGATTACTAAAAATCCCAGTGCTACAGAGAAGCAGAAAGAAGCCAGCCAAAAGTCCCACTCCTAACCAAGGAACTATCTTCTGGGAAATTGAAAATATTTTCCTGTCATTTTATTGTCATTGTTGTTGTTGTTGTTGTTGTTGTTTTCAGTGCAGTGACAATGGGTATGTCAAGCACACTCCAGGACAGGCCTGCTGCTCAGGAATAGTTGGGTGATACAAAATATAATCCATGTATTTGTGTGTGCATTTGTATGTATGTGTATAAGTTTGTTTGATTTTGTCTTTTTGATTTGTTTGTTTTTACTTTCTTTTTGAGAAAAAACCCATGAAATTTGGTTGATAGAGAGGTGGGGAGAATTTATGACGAGTTGGGGGATGGTAATGAATATAGTCAAAATTTGTTATAAAGAAATTAAAGGCCAATAGGACAAAAAACCAAAACAAACCCCGGTGTTAGGTATGGGATTCTTTCCTATAAGTTTTGGTCAGGGTACTCCAAGATACTTCCAGAACAATAAGTTTTATTACCATTGCATTTGTTTTCCCACCAGGATTGTTTGGTGAGACACTATTGTTGAAGAAATCATAATTTTTGATCATAGGACATGAAGAAATCAGGCAGGAATTGAAATAGAAGCTTTCTTCCTGATGGTAGCTTCCTAGTGACAGAAGATGTTGTAATGCCCCTGGGGAAGCAAGGTCATAAACAGTTTTACTCAGCCATGAACCCCTTGAGCTTTAGTAATGACTGGCCTGGAAAGAGATACCCACTGACATGATTTTCTGAGAGTAACCAACCTCTTTCTGATTGGATTTGATGCCCATGGGTTGGAAGGCATTGCTGGTTCTATAATTTTGGTCAAGAGCTCGCAGCTGGGAAGATCGTAGGCCTTAGAGAAAAAGTCACATTGCTTTGATAAATGAACATTTAGTTAGACTTCTTTCCAAATAATCATGTGCTTTCTTCAGCTTTGTCAAAGGGGCTTCTTATTGCAGTAGACAGAGACTCATAACATGTTGAAGTGCAGAGAATAGGCAATTGTAAAGCACTTGGTTCTAAATGAGTTATCAATATCACCCCAGTCCAATTATCAGAAAAAAATATAAAGAAAAGGGGAAAGAATGCAAGATTCCTAGGACAGGAAGCTGTGTTACCTGAGTGAATGAATGGATAGATAGACAATAGATAGATAGATAGATGATAGATAGATAGATAGAGATAGATAGACAGATATATACATACATACATATGTAGATTCATAGGTAGATAGATAAATGTCTTCTAGAGATGACATGACCATTGTACTCACAAACTCACCATGGCTGTGGCCACAAACAGCAAGACCTTCCTGTTCCAAAATTTCATCATGGAAGGGGGAAGAACCTTTGAGGCATAGCTACTGATAAGTTTCCCCATGTTCCAGTAAATTCCTTCCCACCCTAGCTCATGCAAACAACTTGAGTTCTACTCCATGGGTAATACACATAAACAAGACATGAGAGTAAGATGAAGGGCTGGGACACAGGGGAAGAAGACAGATTTCAGTGAGAGAAGGAAGGAGAATGAGAGAGGGCAACAGGAGCAAAAATTAATAAATTTGATTGCATATGTATATGAAAATGTCAAAAATAATTAAAATATTTAGCTTTCTTCTTAGCACAATTTAAATGTGCTAAGATGTGTAATGATGGTTATTATTTAAAGTTTAAAAATCTTTGCAGATTATAAAGTATTTTGTAGTATAAAGTCTTATTCTTCTGTATATAACTGCCAATATTATCTTTCATCTTCTCACTAAACATGGCTTCAAAACATAGGGCTGAGATTTGGGGAAATGATTTCATGGTACTGGTGGTTCCTTTTCTTCCATTGTTGAGCACTAAAGGAAGACGATTAGCAGAAGAGGAATATAGACTGAACTCCCTTGTCTGCTTTCTATTGGCTTCTGATCTGCTTCCGGTCCCTGCTCTAACATGTTCTTCCATACCAGCAAAGACATTGTTCTCTGATATAGGGAATTGAATCCAGCCGGAAGTTGCACTGACACTTTCAAATATTGTTCTCTACACCAGAGACACTAACACCACATGATCCTTATGGGGGCATCCCTTCCGCTTTTCCTCCAGCAGCAGCTGAGCACTAAGTTTTATCTCTGTGAAGTCATACCTCCAAACTGGAGATAGTCTTTCCAGACTCTTCCTTTTGTTCCCGAGTGCTTCAATTTCAGCTACTTGAAAATTTCATAAAAATTCCAAGTAGTGGTTATTGGTAGCTGAAAGTGTTCCATGGTGGGGTCATGGAACACATTCAGCAGTACACCACTACTTGGATTATCACTTTAGTCACCTAGCTAAAAACTTCATGTCTAGTTAAAGAACTTCACATTCATTTCTTTCTACACACACACACCTAGTCTTGTTTTTATGTTCTGAATAATTTTTGAGACATTGTCTCATTTAGCATCAGCTGGCCTTGAATTTGCTATATAGTCAAAGTTGACATTGAACTGCTGATTGTTCAATGCTTCCAAAATGCTGGGGTTATAGGTGTGAACCACCACCATACCAGGTTTGCTACTGTTACAGATACTGAATTATACAATAACCTTTTAATCTTATTATTTGTGTTTTATGTCAGAAAGACCAATATGTGTATGTATGATATATTTGACTAAAGTTTGTCAACATCATTAATTTAAACCGATAGTAGTTGGATTTCCCATAGACAGGTAGAAGCTGTTTTGCCTGCTTACAATTTAGCTTCAAATTCTTTCATGTAGAAGGGATAAGATGTAGCTACTAGCCAAAGTTATTTACTGAGCAAAGTCAACTAGATATTTTTTGAAAAAAATCAGATCCTGCTTTAATCTTTATATGATAAAGAATGCCATTTTTTTTTTTTAAAAGCACACAAAAAAAGCACGAAAAACAAGCAATTCCTTGTTTGGCACTGGAGTAGATTTGGTTTCACATGTCAGATTTCTAAAAGCATAGTATACTTGATATCTCTGATTCCTTGAAATACAGTCTGGCACAGTAGCTATATGCTTTCTATTAAGGCTTTGATCTCCATTTTAACTGCCTAGTTTTGCTTACTAGATTTGGAGAGCTCTTTCATTGGCTCTGTAAAGCTTTGATCTTTCCCAACATGCCTATGTGAGGCTTCACAAAGTTATAGTCTGAAAAGAGATGCCAGCATTCTAATATAATCATCAAAATAACTAGCAAGAAAAAGCAAACTTTTCACACAAATCCTATATTTAAAGATGCCTTCCTTCCAATAACATTCATTAAGAGACCATCTGTTTGCTTTTGATTATCATCTGGACCACTAATAAGCGAGTTTAATCTGAGCAATGTTATTTGCACGCTACTTCTAAATTTAGTATGTTTCAAAGAAGTCAGCAAGGCTGGCCTCCAGGAAATATTGACTTTGATGTAACATCTGGTTTTCAGGGATTTTCTTTGTTGTTCCTATCTAGGGGGTGGACCAAAGGGCAGAGTAAAATCAAATGGCTTGGGTAGAATCATGTAATTGCTTGACAACTTAATATGAATTACTTGCTGTTTCTATCTTTGGTTGAAAGTCCCAGCCTTGTATTTTTATTGCACATGTGGTACATGTGATATATATGTAGACATAGCTCTGATATGCATGCCCAAGTATTCATAAACTGATAAACAAGTACATGTGGATTTGTAAGGCTAGTTGTAGATTTGTTTACTATGTCCTTCTCTTCAGTATCCCTCCCTGTATTTTATGAAGTAAATGACTTTCCCGGTATTGCCTTCCCCTTTATTAAAACACTCATTTGAAACAAAAATCATTACATAAACTTCTTTTATCTTTTTGGTCTCACGGAAAATGGAGGGTTAAATTGCATGGACAACCATCCTGATAAGAGAAGACTAGAAAACACCATTATCATTCAACCCTTTTCTCAAATGCCTCTTTCTTTCCTGTCTGGACTGGAAATCAAAGTGATGTCAACACCTAAGATGTGTACTTATAAAGAGAGCTCAAGGTTATGATGCATTGTTATAAAGGAGAGTCTTGACATTTTACTCAGTCAATGTGTGTTTATAATCAATGTGTGATTTTAATATCCTTGTACCAATTATAGCCTAATATATTCCACCTGAGTAGTGCTTTTAACTTTTAGGATATTTTCACATTTATGATTTAATTTAATCTTCAAAGATTTCTATTATGAAATAATTTGCATGTTATGTATATTACATATGCTTAGAATTGTTTTTATATCACCAGAAGAACTGCTCCAGATTTGATACAATTCAACCATATCTTTTTTATACATTAAAAAGTTATGTATTAAAATTCTAATCTGACAAATTGACATTTAAGCCTCAGCTTTACTGGATTTCCTTCAAGAAATCACTAGATCTTTCTAACCTCCAAAGTCCTCAGGTATAACATATTTCACAGCACTGACAAAGTAAAATGCAATTATATGCAAAGCTGTTAGCATATGTTGTAGAATGCTTCCCTTCCAGCATAATAGCTGTCATTTTCATCAGAACAGGTGTAACAACTTGCAGGTGACCTAAAATAGTTAAGGCATCCTATGGGCTTCTGAACTATTGTCTTCTTCATAAAAGGTGGATATAGTGAGTGCCACTGAGCCCCTTAAGATTCTTGTTATCCTCCACTGTGTCTCCTAGACATTTTTATCTGATTCTGCCCTAATTTTTTGTGGTCCTGTGGTCTTAGGAGATGCTGACATATATAGGTTGTGCAGAGTTAAGAGGAACAGCAACTTGATCTCTGTAGCTATGGGCAGGTCATCATTCATGCTGGGGTGAAACTTTCTGGTAGAATGGTTGCTTTGGTATCACTTGCACTCTTATGAGTCACCCTTCATGCATGCTCAGGATGTAAGCCCAATAAACTCACTGGTTCTCCAAGTTAGACTTTGGTTGGAAAAGTACATTAGTTTGTCATTGTTTCCCTAATGGAGATAGATATTCTTTTCTTTTTTGATGTTTCCTTAGGAAAAGAGCTCCTACAACAGCAAAGTGTACTAAACATATTAAAAGTTCAGTCTTCAGTTCTCTCTCTGTCTCTGTCTCTTTCTGTGTTTGTCTGTCTATCCTTCCCTGTCTGTCTGCCCCCCCTCTCTCTTGTGTGTGTGTGAGACACACACACACACACACACACACACACACACACACAGAGAGAGAGAGAGAGAGAGAGAGAGAGAGAGAGAGAGAGAGAGAGAGGTCTTTCTCTGGCTCTTGCCTGACTGTTGGAGAATTTGTGGAAATCAAACATATGTGGTGTAGTGAAAGGATCTTGAAATCTTAAGGAGTGGAGCTGATTGGTATGGTAGAGACTTTGGAATTTTAATGCTTTGGATGATTCTACTATGGGTTCCTTCAGGTCTTTTTTTTGTGCAGTCTTAGGAGCATTATAAGTATATAATGGCATACTTATGTTCATAGGCATAGTCTAGACATGAGGGCCAAGCTCTCATGATGTGGTGCTTCTCCTGGGATGTGAATCCTGGGAAATTAACACAAAATTAGAAAAATGAATGACGTTAACTGGGACCCAGAAGTGACCATTCAAGGAGCAGTATAGTACAGCAAGAGGCTAGTCAGATTCAGGGACCAAACAGCTTCATTTCCACTCCTAGTTAGATTTCCAATGACCATAGTTAGTGAAGTTTTTTTTCAACTTTATGCACCAGTTTCCAAACTGATGCATAAATCATTATCATTAATAGAATCTAGTTTCTAAAGCTATTTGGAAAACTAAATATATCAGAATATCTAAAGAACTAAGAATAATGCTTATTATACATAAAGTATAGGATATGTCTTAGTTATCTTTTTATTTCTGTACTAAAACATGAATAAGACAACTTACAAAAGAAACCATTTCATGGGACTTAAGGTTTCAGAGGATTGGTGTCCATGATGATGGAGAGAAAGCATGGAGGTAATGGCAGCTGAGAGTTCACAAATCTAAATCACAAAAGGAGGCAGACTAGGCAGCTTGCCCCCATTCTCACATCTTCTCCAACAAGCTCATGCCTCCTAATCCTTTCCAAACAATTCCATAAATAGAGGAGAAAGTATTTAAGCATGTGAGCCTGTGTGGGTCATTCCCACTCTAATCACCACAGTACATATAATAGCAGCACCTATAAACATTGATGTTGCAACTAATCCAGGCCTTGAGATGCCAGACCTACATACTACTTGTTCTCCTGTAGTTTTGGTTCAAAGGTATATTCAACAGGCATAGTTTCCAGAATAGAAAAGAACAGAGGAACAAAGAATTGCTAGAGAAAAGGGTATTTTATTCATTCTTTAGAAGTGTGCTACACTTTACCTTGGCCAAAAGGCTGAGAAGCAATGTGTGCCATCTTCCCTTAATTCAGTGTCAGAGGACAGTGACTCAGAAGAGTTGTAAGGTCAGAGGAGTAACAGGAATATCATGTAAGGTTTTGAATCTACCTATTGGAGGAAGGACTCAGCATTTTCTAAGTGTATTGGGAACAGTGATATTTTAGAGCAGTGATTCTCAGCCTTTCTAATGCTGGGACCATTTAATATTAATTATGTTTTGGTGACTCCCAACTATAAAATTATCTTTATTGCTACTTCATAACTGTAATTTTGATTCAGCCATGCATTATGATGTAAATATCTGATATACAAAATATCTGATATATGACTCTCAAAGGGGTCACAACCCAAGGTTGAGAACCACTGTCCTAAAGGATGTTTGCATCATTTAATAGAACAGTAGGAAACAAACAACGATGGGGCAAGGGTGCTTTATTCATATGGTAAAAGTTTGTCATAGACTGGTTGACTCACTGCTATTTATTCCTTTTACTTCTAGAGCTTACTCTTTGCCTTCTTTACATGAGCATAAGCTTGGTATCTTCTTATCTGAATTTAATCCCTCCAAGGGGCATGCCCTTACAACCATGTTTAAACCTAGTTATCCCCAAAGGGCTCATCTCCAAATGCCATCACACTGGGAACTGGGGGTTCAACTTTTGAATGGAATGGCAATAACTTTAAGCTATTGATATGAAATGCAAATCTCATTGCAAAAGGACTATGAGAATTTATTCTGAGCCAAACATTAATTACTATAACCCAGGAACACAGACACAGACTATGTCTTGACTGGCATGTATTATCATAAAGTGGTAACACTGGCTTTTAAAATTACAGAACATAGATGGCTGTATTTCTAAATACATAGTTGGATTACAGAAACATACGGAAAACAGTTGTTAGTGCTATTTAATGATACTCTAGGCTTTTGGATTTGTAGAAGCCAGTGTTTTGCTAAGAATACTTTATAAAGACTTTTACCTAATATCCACATGGATATAGGCCAGATACAGAGAAGGGACCATAAAAGAGACTAAACACAGCTGCAGATAATTTGAATTCACAACACTCCAGGTCTCTCCAGTCACAAATTTCAAGTTTGTCAATAAGTCTGCCAATTCTTTAACATAGGGATGACTTATGTAAGCAGCTTTTGTTTACACTAACTATGGGAAAGAGTAACTTTTATGATGACATACAAAATGG
Organism: Apodemus sylvaticus; assembly: GCF_947179515.1. NCBI lineage: Eukaryota > Metazoa > Chordata > Mammalia > Rodentia > Muridae > Apodemus > Apodemus sylvaticus. The sequence goes on along the minus strand of NC_067482.1, from coordinate 64,994,826 downwards.
AGGAAAGAAATGGGGAGCTAACAATTGACAAGGTCAAAGCAGGGTCCACAGCAAGGTTAATGTTAGGAATAAAGAATTAGAGTTGAAAGAGGTGGTAGCTATCACATAGGAGTTGCTCTTTCTTCAAAATAAAGTAGGTTTCTATCTACATAAAAATGTACCCATTTCATAAAGACTTGAACAAACATAGAGAATAATAAATCCATTTCATTGAATTTTGCCCTTCTGAGTCTGCTAGATTCTCTCCAAGTCCTAAAGGGAATTGCTAACAAAGGTTCTATTCAAAAATTTTTCCCATATATGACTGGAATATACTCACTGATAAGTAAATGTTAGCCATAAAGTACAAAATCCCATGATATCCTCCCAGCCCCAAAGACCCAAAGAAGTTAAACAAGAAGCAAGGTCCAATGGAAGGTTCTTGAAGGGGAAACAAATTAGTCACGGGAGACAGACAGAAAGAGGGAAGTGGCTGGGAGAGGGGAGGGAGAGAAGGAAGGGTAACAGAGTCAGGTGTGGGGAGAGGCAGGCATAGAGGGCCAGGAGAGTGAATAGTAATGTGCAGATGCTAGGAGTTTGGGAATGGGAGGAAATCTCTAGGAAGTTCCAGAGACCTGGGATGGTAGAGGCTCTCAGGAGTCAATGTGTGTGACCTTAGCAGAGATGCCTAGCAGTAGGGAGATAGAACCTGAAGAGGCCACCTTCTGTGGTCAGGCAGGACCCACTGTGGGAGGATAAGGACACAAAACTACCCACAAAACTTTCAATCCTATATTTGTTCTGTCTAAAAGAAACGTAGGGATGGAGCAGAGACCAAAGGGAAGACCAACTAATAATCGGCCCAACTTGAGACCTATTCCATGAGCAAGCACCATTCTTGGCACTATTAATGGTACTCTGTTATGCTTGAAGACAGGAGCCTAGCATTACTGTCCTCTGAGAGGCTCTACCCAGCAGCTGACTGAAACAGTTGCAGATACCCACAGCCAAATGTTGGATGAAAGTCAGGTACTCTTATGGAAGAACTGAAGGCCCTAAAGGTGATAGGAACGCCACAAGAAGACCAACAAAATCACCTAACCTGGACCCCTGTGAGCTTTCAGAGCCTGAGCCATTAACCAAAGAGCATACATGGGCTGGGCCTAGGCCTCCCACACATATGTAGCAGACATACAGCTTAGTCTCCATGTAGACTAAGATGCAACATCTAGAAAGGAGACTTCTGCTAAAACTGTAGCCCGACTGTGGTATTCATTCTCCAACAGGGCTGCTTGGTCAGGCCTCAAGGGGAGAGGATGTGCCTAATCCTGCAGAGACTTGATATGCCAGAGTGGAGGGATACCCAAGGGGTGTCCATCCTCTCAGAGAAGAAGGGGAGAGGGCATTGGGGGAGGAACTCTGTGAAGGGGACCAGAAGGTGGCAGTGTTTGAGATGTAAATAAATTAATTAATAAAAACTTTTCCTGCTCTCCTTGAAGCCATGTGATATTAGTGAACATATGCTATGTTTACAAGAATAGGCTCTGTGTTCAAATTACATATCTGGCCATTTCTAGCAGTGTGACCTTCAGCAGCTTGCTGGAACAGATCCAATTAACAGATTTTGTAACATACAAAAAACATATGTGGTTAACTATGTCTCAGCCTTTAAGTTTCATTCACAAGTGTGACAAAACAAGATTTTCTCCCTCACATTTCATTAGTTAAAGTAGTTATAGGATCAGGTTTGACATTAGTAGAGAAGAGGGGCTTAATCATTTTGCAGAGGGACCACACAAGTCATGAGGCCATGCCTGATTTTGATCTCTTTCAGAGAGTGACAACAAATAGAGAATTCTCATTAACACCCAAAAAGAACAGACCAAAGAATCATTGTCCCAGAACCTCATTAGAAGGCAATGGCCTTTTGAACTTAAGACTTTCAGGTTGGGTTATCATGGTAAGTTTCTTTTGTGGGTCTTAGCTTCTGGGTTTTCTGTCTGCATTTTCTACTTGCTAGGAATTGCTTATATTTCTTTCTGGCTACGTCACAGGCATTTCTGGCACTTATTCTGCACTCCTGAGTCTCATCATTTTTCTGTGAAATAAGGTAGACCAGTTGTCATCCACTTGACTTATAACCATGTTGTGAGGATTAATGAGTTAAAGTTCGTAAAATATCACCAGTTCCTGGAAGTAATAAATAGAAAGCATAATTATTGATATTTTCCCATCTTTATTTAGACTTCAAAGACCTTTCTCTTCACCTTTGAGATTTTGACATAAGCTGTCTACAGTGGAGAATTTAATTTGTTTTTACCTGCCTTCTGTCTGACATTTCTCTACCCTTACCCTATTGCAGTGACTTTAAAGAAGAAATTTCAACCTTAACCTTTGATGTCTCCATCTGTTGAGATTTGTGTCTTTTTTATATTATTTTGTATATTTTATTCTACCGTTTATAAGAATGCACTCTTAGACCTTTGCTATTAGCTAAATAACACAGAGCCATAAAGGGCAATCTACAGTTTGCATGCCTATTATATATGGTTACCTGGTGAATTGATAGTGGGGGACAATGATTAATCAACATTCTTTGCAAACTGCCTTCCCACAAGAGCTCTAATTCTGAAAGACTCACTACTAATTTAAAAACAAATGTTGATTAATATATTCTGTGCATTAGCATACAGTGACTTTCCATCCTCATCCATCCCTGGCTTTGACCAGACAGCATAGAGAGAAAGAATAGGCCTGGGAATGCAATCATCTGTGTAGAAGCTTTCCCTTCACAGATGTCAGCTTATACACTTATGTCCACTGTAAGCTTGCTTTTGGAGTACAGTCATAAAGCTTAACATGTACTCAGCTAGACCATTTAGTGCTTCCAAAGAACAGGCTGATTTTTGCACTGTTACTCATTGTTGCTGTAAGAGCCGCACCTTCCGCACATCCATGTTTTGTTTTAAACCTTGCTACTGCAAACATGACTCATTAGATCTACCTGACTCCAATAATGAATTATTTGGCTTTCATATCACGGTAGTGAAGGCATATTTGCTGGGAAGATAGTACTGTACATTAAATAGCTAGCTCATATGAAGTTTATATACAAAGAAGCTAAAAAATAGTACATGTAAAATATGAATCAGAAAGGCAGGAGTTCAGGTTTCAGCTACTGTCACTCAGTGACCATACATTTATAAAGAGTAGTGGTGCCTTTGTTTGTCACACTACCTCATACAATCTAGCATTCAGTGAATCCTTGTTTCACACCAGCCTTCTGGTATGTAGTTATTGAATTAGGCATGGACAAAGCTTGGATTCCTTCCCTTAGTCATCTCTGTATAATGTGCACCAACAACAGGCTGGCTGCAGGTAGGCCTTTTTAGATAAAGTAGCTAAAGATTTTTAATTTCTATCTTCCAAGCATTTTTTTATCAAGAGGTAAAAGTTGGCAGCACAGTTGGAACACTGCCTCTTTAAGTTGGTTAACTTCTTTTGTTCCTTGGCTGGGAGACTTGTTTAAAAGCTGAGCAGTATTAATGACAATGAGCATCATTATTCATTATTCAACTTTGATTAAATAGGCATTCTAAATCACTCAATGCATCATTCTATCTATGCTTTCAGAATCTTGTGACCGATTCTGGACAAGCTATTCATTTCTTGGAATCCTAGTTTCTTTGCCTATGCGATGCACACATATTATCTTGGTTACCAATTCAGGATTCCTATCAGAACGACATGAGCACATGTAACTCTTGGAAAAGCATTTATTGAGAGCTCCTCTGGGTCAGGCACTGAGTCAGGTCCAAAGGGTACAGAAATAAATCTGGTATTGCCTGGTACTTGGAAAGTACAGCCTAGGGAGGAAAGTAGACACTAAATATTACAGATTACTATTATATCACAGTTGTGATCAGTAGCAGAAGGTAAAAAGTAGAGAAATAGTGACAAAGATGTTTTGCTCAATCAAAATTCCTGGCTCTTCTCCTATTCCCTTTCCTGTATGTTTTCTATTAAATCAAATTTCAGCAAAAAGCCCTGAGAAGCCAGTTTAGATGATTACTAGACAGCTAAATGGGGGTTCTGTCCTTGAGTTCCTCATCCCAGTGATATCTGATTACTCTTGCCTTTTTTCAGAATGATTCCTAGCTTAATATAGCTAGAGTCCTCATAACTACTGATGTACTTCCTCTTAGTAATTCATTCATTCATTCATTCATTCATTCACTCATTCCTTCTTTGTTTCTTAGTGATAAATTTCCATTTGTCCATGCTCTGTGTGTTAGTTACTTTTCTTTTGTTATGGCAAAACACCCAGACTAAGGTAACTTATAGAAGAGTTCATTTTGGCTTAGAGTTTCAGAGGGCTAAGCATCCATAATGGCAGGGTAAAGGCAGCATGTAGGCACAATGGCTGGAGCAGGATGCTGAGAGCTCACACCTTGAAACACAGCAAAGAGCAGAGAGACAGAGCGTAGGCAATGGCATGAGGCTTTGAAGCTTTAAACTTGCACTCAGTGAGGGGCTTCCTCCATCAAGGTTGCAGCTTCTCAGTTTTCTGAGAATGCACTGGGAACCAAGGGTTCAAGTACATGAGCCTGTGGAGGACAGTCTTATTCAAACCTCCACACTCTTATTTGTCACTGAGAATACTACACAGGACTTTTCCCCCTATTGAAATAGTCCTGAATCAAATCTTCTTCTTCTTCTTTTGTTTTGGACTCTGGTTTGTGTGTGATTGTGAGGGAATATTGTAGAAAAATGGATCAAAAATGGGGAATCAGAGAAAGAAGCCTTCCATGCAGGGAGTAATATAAAATAAGATCTGAAGTGAAGGGGGAGAGACTCAGGGATGAGAACTGCAGGCAAAGGAAATTATTCAGAAGAGGAGGCTTTGGATCTCTATAGCTGTGGTGGTACCTGTGAGCAATATTGAACAGGAAGGTCTGGTGACATTGAGGGGCCACAAAAATCAGTAAGGTGGGCATCCAGGGGTTGTGAGTAGGTGAGCTCTACTTTACGCATTATAGAAGTCACTGAGACCTTTTAAGATGCAAGAAACTTTATTATTATGGTATCAGTGTCGAGGAGAGTTGAGGAGCTTAGAGTCAATGCAGGGAAAACAATTAGGCTACCATAATAGTCTAAGTAGGGCAGACCATCACATAAGAAGGAATCAGCAGGCCACAGAGAGAAAGAGGGATGGGTTAGAGAGATCAGGAAAAGGAAAGTGTTTAGGATGGTGCCCAGATTTGTAGAATGAGTTCCTAGGAAGAGTATGTTGGTGGTATCTTTACTGAAAAATGAGCACTGCAAGATAAAAAGCCATGGCAATAGGCAGAGAACACAAAGTTCAGTTTCAGATATGCTAAGGATGAGGTTGTCTGTAAGACATCTCAGTGAAGACAACAGGCAAGCAGGAGAATGTGGAGTGCTATAGAGCTCAGAAAGGAAGTGGATGGATAAAAGATTTCTTATACAGAAGAAATATATTAAAGTCATGCAATGGATGAGGTGGCTCAGAAAGCACACAGGGCATTGATAGAGCACATAGAGACACACTGCAGTGAATACCAATGCTATGTGTTCAGTCTAACAGTAGGGCAAGGCCAAGAAAGACTGGTTTTTAAAAAAGAGATGAGATGGGCAAAGAAGGAGCCTGAGAGGAGACAGGGATGGGAGAAAGCGGTGTAATTCTATTTCAGTTAAGAACATCTTTTTGTTTTTTTGTTTTTTGTTTTAAAGACAGAATGGAAATTAAATGTGTTGTCATAGGACCAAAAGGGGAGATTTTAAGAAAACAGGCATGATATTTTAAATGGATATTTTAAAATGGGTAAAATAGCTAGCAGGATATGTTTCAGATAGTAGAAATATTCCATAATTGGATTGTGATGGTGACTGAATAATTGTAATTTTATTTTAAAAGAACTAAATTTCACACTTAAAAAGAATAAATATTTTGGTAAGAAGATTATTCTTCAAAAAAGGAAGAGAACTGTGTCATTAGAAAGAGATTTAGTAACCCAACAACAAAGAACTAGGAAAGACTGCCTTCCTTTACAGAACATGCAAGTTTGTTCCTGGGTTCCTGCAGGCCACTGAGGCCAGGTGGCATGTGGCAAGATCAGGGTTCTCTGCACTGTGGTACCAAGAGGCCGCTTTGTGAAGCTGGAAAGGTGGAGCCCAAGTTACAATGAAAATCCAAGGATGTTGGAGATGCCAGAATCATGGGACATCTGCTGACAGAAGCTGCATGCACAGCAAGGAGCCAGCCCACAGGGGCTCTGTGTCCTGTAGACAGCAGAGCTGGAGGGATTGGCCTACCTACCTATTTTGATGCCAGGATGACTCCATCACCAGCTCTAGATATAGCAGGAAGCTCCAGGATTCAGTGTTTGCCCTGCTGGGTCTCAACCTTATTTTGTTCTGTTCTTTTCTCGATATGTGCCTCTTCCTCCTTTTTGGAATGAGAATGATTACTCTTTGGCATTGCATGTTGGTTGTATTTTATTTTTAATTGTATGGGCAACTCACAGTTAAGAAATTGAGGCTCAGAAAAGATTTTGCACTTACAAGTTGGAAAGTTGTTGGGATTATTGACTACAATGGGGATATTTTAAATCAAATGCATTTTTTTTTCATGAGCTTATGAAGATGAAGGGTGTATAGTCACTGCTGAAAGTGATGTGTTAGAGTTGACAAGAGGTGGAACTGTGATGGTTAATCTTGATTATTATCTTGATGGGATTTAAAATAATTATGGAAACAAGTCCCAGATCATATCTTCAAAGAAAGTTCCTAGATTGGATTACTTGGGGTGGGAAGACCCACGTGACTGTGGCACCTTTGCGCAGGCTGGAATTCCAGACTACATAAAGCAGAGAAAATGAGATGAACGCTACTCTTCACTACTCTCTGCCTAACAAATGTGGGCCCAGTGGAAACTATCACCCCGGGTGCTGGCCACCATGCCTTCTCTGTCAAGATGGCCTGGGTCCTCTCACGCTGTAAGCAAAATGAAAGCAGAGAGGGAGAGAGGAGGAGATGGCAACAAGGAGGGAACTTTTATAGTCACATTACTGCGATCTAATTAAATGAATGTTCAAAAATGAGCAAATTTCTGAAAAGTATATTTGCAAATAAACTGCACCATTAGGTAGAGGTTTGGCAATTTAACTGCAAAGAACAATGGAAACCTCCTTCCTTTTCAGAACAGATTTTACTTGCATCCTCAAGGAAATGACAAACAGTGGTTTAATATAAGCAGAATTTGGCTAAAACATTTCAAACAGTTACTGCTTTGTGAAATGTGAATTTTATCCATCCACTATTGTTACTGGTATTACTGCCAAATTTTGTCCCATTTATCTTCTGTTACTGCGATTGTATCTTTAGGAACTATATTTTCAGTTATAAAATGATCTATAAATCTTTTGAAATAATAAGCACTTAACAGTAAATTATTTTATTGCTGTGTCACAAAGTGTTAACACAAGGTTCTTAGAAAAGTCAAGTATAGTAAATGCATTGTTCACACAAAAATTGATATTCATTGTGTGATTAAAGTACTTAGAACTCGTGTGTGATGTCCTTACATCACTACTGTTAACTACTGTGGTTAGCATGAAACAAACACTGCAGGTGAAGTCTTTGTTTAGTAACATCCCCTACTCCAGGTCCAGTTTGTATCTTTCCTTTGAGTTAGCACTTTTTCCCCTGATGTTCATCCAAATCCAGGCAACATAAGTTTATTCTTGTGGCGCTTATTCCAAGGAGTGACTGTAGTGTCTGTGGACAACAGGATCACGAAGAGGACTTTAAGAATCATGACCTTTTGGTTAAAGTATTATGTGATTTTTTTTTAAAAAAAACATCTTTTTGATTGTCTATACTTTTTTTTTTTGCATTTTCTGCAAGGAATAGAATGTGCTAGTTTTATAAGGAGCAAAAAAGTTATTGAAAAAAGAAAAAGAAAAAGTCTCACGTTCATTTTTTCTCCTTTTCTACAGAAAGAATCTAAATGTTTAAAAATGAGCCTTCTATTGTAATGACTATTGGAAGAACATGATATGGGTGGCTAATGTTCACATTCCTTTCACTAGAACCTAGAACCCTCTTTGAGAATGAGCAATCATTAGAAGGTATGGGGCAGCCCACAATTCTATGTCCTTAACCTCAGGAATTTCACATTCTATCAAGTAAGGACCATCAATTATAGATACAATATATAAGGAATTAGGTGTAGTAAGATATACGAAAAATATAGTACGTTAAGAAGGCAAAGACTGAATGGTGTGATATGTGTGTACCACCATCACCTTTAGACAGGGAAATGGAGAAGAAAGCTCTCCTACTCACAGTAAGATACTATATGAAAAGGCATATAGAAGAACTGAGAGCTAGATCCATAGAGGCATCTGGTTATATTAGACATTTGACTAATGGAGAGGAACAGAAACAAAATGTGTGTGTGTGTGTGTGTGTGTGTGTGTGTATCTGTGTGTGTGTCTGTGTGTGTACATTAAAGGAAAATGCCTTGTTGACCATCAGTGGGAAGAGAGGTCCTTGGTCCTATGAAAGCTCGATAGATGCCCCAGCATGGGGAAATCGAGCAGGGATAGATGGATGTGGGTTGAGTGGAGGGGCATATTCTTGGAGGCAGGGGTTGGGAGGATGGGTTGGGGGCTTTCTGAGAGAGGGAAACCAGGAAAGGGTATATTATTTGAAATGTAAATGAAGAATATATTTATTAAAAAAAGGAAAATTTATAAGATTAGCTAATATAGCAGGGGTTTGATATAATGGCTGTCAGCACACTGGAGAGGCAGAGAACTCAGTAGCTACTCAGTTCACAAAGCTGGATGCCTGATGATCTTAATCCAGTACTCAAGGCTGAAGCACCTGGCAATGTTGCTGATATTGAGTCCATATTGGAAGGCTGAAATACTGGAATCAGATGTCAATGGAGAATGATGGGAGCATTGACAATAGACCAACTCCTTCAGAAAGAAGCAGAGTCCTGCCCAGGCAGACAGGTGACAACTGCTGGAAGGTGCCACCCACACTGACAGCATTTGTTTATCCCCTATCTCCTCTGGAAAAGTCCTCATAGAAATGCCCAGATGTGTGCCTCTAACATGCTTCAAAATCCTATCAGGTTGACAAGATTAATATTTCACATGGAGACTGTAGGAATAGTTAGCACACAGGGCCAGGCCCGATAGTCAGATTTGAGAAATAGCAGTCTGTGGAGTTGGAGGGTGAGGAGATGACTCTCAGGAGCTAGATCAGGAAGATTCAGAAGCACTTGGAAGACAAAATGTGATATAACACAAAACCTAAAAAGATTACCCTGTTGACAAATAATGGACTATGAGCTTGCAGGAGTGGAAATGGGAGCAATTAATTACCCAATCATAAGATGATCACAAATCACCATAGGGTCTAGCAATACCATATCTAGGTCAACTTTTAGATTAAAAAAATGTGTACACCAACTTTTATTGAATACTGTCCACAGTAGTCAAAAGCTAGAGACAATCCATAGGTACACTGGCACAGGAATGGTTAACACCAACATGCAATAGGTGATTGTTTAGCTTTAAAAAGAAAGGAAGTTCTGCCACATGCTATGGATTTTATAACCCTATTGTAAGTGTTCGGTTAGAATAGAAACACTCTGTATAGTTTCATGGACATGGAGTGCCTAGGAAAATCACGTCCATGGAGAGTGAACGAACAGTGGTGGTTAGCAGGGAGTGATGTGGCTGTGCTGCTGATGCTCAGACCTCATGGTGAAGGAACTTAATGTTATTGAGTTTTATGGTTTAGTGGCTAAAGTGGTAAATTTTATGTAGCATGTACTTGTATCATCACATATTGAAAAAAAAAAAACCTATGATGCCGACTTGAGATAGGCAGTGGAAATGGAGAGGTGGCAAGAAGTTCTGGCTTTCATGTATATTTTGAAGACTGAGATCATGAGATTTTTCTGATGGCTTATCTTTCATTTCTATGAATAAGACAGGAATCAATGGTAATACCAACCTTAGGGGGCTGAGAGAATCATAGAGTTGTCCTATGTTGTTAGAGAGAAATTGTGGGTGAAGAAGGAAAAGGGTGAAGAGGTGTTTTGGCTGATACTGTCATCTTGATAGGATCTAACATCACCTAGAAGACAAGCTTTCAGGCATTTCTGTAAGGAATTTTCTAGATTACACTGATTAAAATGGGAATGCCTACCTGCCTTACCCATGGGTGACACCAGTCCATAGGCTGAGGTACTGGCTTGAATAAAAAGGAGATAACAAGATTGCTCTCTGCTTTCTGAATGGGTTTAATGTAAACTTCAGCAATCAGGACTTCCCACCACAATGGACTAAGTCCTGGAATTGAGAGCAAATAACAATTTCCTTAAGTTGCTTTTGTCAGGGTACTTTACCACAGCAGTGGAAATGTAAATGTTACAAAAGGGGAAGGTTTAGCTCCAGATGTGTTAAGTGTCCAGATGCTTATGAGCCTTGTAGATGCAAAGGTAGCGTTGTTGCTGTGCCAATCACTAGTTCTTCCAGCTAGCCCCCCCACCCTTTGCCACAAGAGGCTCAGGATAGGATCTGCTATTTGAAATACACTAATTAGATAAATGATGTCGGCTTTTCTTTGAACAAATGCTATGTAACAAACAGTGACACAAGCAAATAAGTGAATACATCAGAGCAGGCCAGCTTGCTAGGAGAACAGAGATGGAGCTGGGGTGTTCTCATGATTATCCTGTTGCAGACGTGTGGCTGTGTACTCCAGGGGCTAATTGCACTTTTGAAATCAGTACATTTTGTTCATTATCTTTTGTCAAGAGGTGGCCCTAATTTGCTTGGCTCTTCAGATGAAGTTTAATGGAAGAATCTCAGAGTCACCCTGTACTCCTTTACCTGACACATTAAGGTAATGAGAATTAAAATCTAACCTGAGCTCAACGTTGTTAAATACTTTAATTTTCATCTGTGTTTTGTGTTGGAAAATAATTTTAATATTAAAGGACAGCTGTAGACTGCTAATGACTTGAATACAGTTTGACTGTTTTCATGAAGTGCTCTGTGGGATGTCAGAATATTTAATTCAGGATGTTAAAAACATCCCAAAATGTCACAATAATTATATCACAGCAGGCAATTAAAACACTGGAAAATGCCAACTGACTAAGAGTGTTCCTTGTTATTTAGGAAACTATTAAGAACCTGACATATAAAGTTAAAAAAACTAGATATAACTTTCTATGTCAACAGACAATTTTATCATCGAATAGGGAAGCTGCGCTTGATACAGTCAGGGCCATGGTTATCATACAGCCGCCTCAGGAAGAACCAAGGCTCCCATTTGATCCTTCACTTTAGAATATCTATATTCACAAATTTTAGAAAAACATTGTTTAGTTTTACATACCATACCATATGTGCTGTGATACCCTTCACACAATGGCTGTGTTAATTATATCTCATGTTGGCAGCATTAACTCATCTGATTTTATCATCTTCAATTATGGACAAGAGAATTATTTCCTTTTCATTTTTTCAAGTTGGACTTTTCTAAATCTTAATGGATTAACAAGGTAATGCAGAAGACAGGGCAGTGTTTGCATAATCCCTCAGGATTAGAGTGTCACTCTCAGTGGGGATGTTAAGAATTGACTCAGATTGGCTGGAAGGGAGTATATTCAAGAGCAATGCATACAGAAAACTGAGTGTACCCCAAGCCCCAAGTGTGGAAATCCAAACACATACATGTGTTTATTTTTTTAATATGTCTGAACAATTTTCCCACACAACTGCAGCATCTGCAAAGTTGGAATTTCTGACAAAGAACTTACAATGGTTTGCTTTTAGCCTGAAGTACATTTTGAAAATTCATGTGTGAGTTTGCAATGGGTTTTTCTTTAAAGGGTTAAATTTTAGCTTTACCAAACCAAGAAGCACGTGTTATGATATATAATTAGCACTGTAGCATTCATAGATAGCAAGAATTTTGACATTTGGCACATTGGTTTGATTGACAGAAAATAGGGTGGGAAGCTGTTGACTAGCTTTAAAGATGTGCATGATTAAGTGAAGTTATGTCAAAGGACACCTGACAGAGTTCTAGCACAGAGTAATTGCTTAAAACATTTTAGTGCCTTCTTGCCTTGTGAAAACAAGACACCACCCACCACAATAAAGAGCTGTGGTGTGGAGATGGCCTTTGAGTAGGATATAAAGAAGAAACAGATCAGATAGGAGGGGAAGGCAATGTCTTGGGAAAAATGCTCAAATGCATTTGAAAAGGCAAATTAATGCAATTTGGGGAACTACACACACAATTCAATATTTAGCAAGATAAAACACAAGAAATAATACATTTTTGTGGTGGTGGTGGTGGTGGTGGTGGTGGTGGTAGTGGTGGTGGTGGTAGTGGTGGTGGTGGTTGTGGTGGTGATAATATGTGCCAGGGAGGTGCATGTACAGTATGGCTGGGTGTGTATATACCACATTTGGAAGTTAGAGGACAACTTGTTGGAGCTGATTTTTTTTTCTACCCTGTGGGTTCTAGAAATTGAACAAATCCATGGGGTTTGCCAGCAACTGCCTTTACCTACTGAGTCCTCTCACTAGCCCCCCAATAACACATTTTAAAACCCCGATGAATACTACAAATATGGTGACAATTTGTGTGAATTTTCTCTATAGTGCATACTTCCGTTAATCTTTTGATTTTTAAAATATGATTTTCTAAGACAATGTTCACCTCTCAGATCATTATCTTGTGCTACATATGCATTTAGTGATGGTGTCAAATTTGGGGAAGCATTTATTTTATGCAATTACTTTCAAATATGAATTGTAAGATTCAGGCCATTTCAAATGTTCTTGTTTGGTGATGAATCTTCAGGCGTGGTAAAGTTGGTGCAGGCAGTAAGCAATATGCCCGTTGTGTTAACTGCCGTCTTTGTTGGTGTAAGCATTCCATGTTCAATCAGCAAGAAATTTAAGTGTGTTTCCAGCATGTTCACATCATTTCCTCTTCATTCATTAGATTAGTGAAGTTTCCAAAAGAGAGTTCATTCTCTCTACTCAAGATGCACGTCTTTCTCCCGATCATTTAATTTGTTATGTATGATCTGAAAGCGTGCTACAATTTGCTTTTCTGCATCTCTGTAATTCTCAGTTCTTATGTCTGTTTTATGGAAATGCTTTTCTAAGTGACAATTATTCCTCTACGTTTTATCAATCATGCCATACCTATTGAAAGGAAGTCTTTCCTACACTGAGGTAGCTTATAATGAATTTCTCATACTTGGACTTGTGACACTAGACTCAGGCAGGATGAAGAGCCATGTTGGCTGCCATTATCCCAATGTGGTGCCAAACCCAAGATCATTCCAACAGTGACTAATTTGAGTGGAAGTTTGAAGTAGAGATGGTCAATGTGGAATAGACAGCTGTTGTCTTTCTGTTTCAAGCATTCCATAAAATTGAGTTTGTGATAACACCTTCCTAGGGTTTATGGGGACCTTGGAACTCTATGGAAAGTGGAGTCTCTGAAGCTTCATTAGTATTTTTGTGTTGGTCCAAATTTTATTGTATAGCTGTTCATTATCTGACTTTCTTCCAGTGAACCTTATTTAATTTTAAAAAATTTTGTTGCCTCTGACGTGCTCTGTTTTACCCTGGCGCATTAATCAGTGCTGTCTTTGGGCCAAATATTCATCCTTCACCCATCGACAGAGAAGTCACGTTGTTACCTTGATTACCCAAGTCTGATATTAAACTATTCTTTCATATTGTCAATATTACTCATTAATATATTATATATTCTTAATAAAAGCGAATGATGGATAATCTTGTGGTATGATGTATCAAGAAGAAATCCATATTCTTATCCAGCATACTTAGTACATGTGTGCTCTGTTGCATCTTTCTTCACTGTCAGAGGTATGTCTATAGATAAAGGACTTTCTTTTACATCTTTTTTGTGGTCCTACCTCCAGGTATTGTTCCTGGGACATTTGAGAAATATTTCTTGAAGTGTCAAAATGGTAAAGTAGAATTCTTCAGGCCGAGGGCATGGTATCAATAAAGAGAATCTTAAAGGATGGAAAATTAAACTGCTTGAGAGTCTAAGAGGGAGGGGCCAGAATTCAGTGTTTTAATTTAATGCTTATTAGCCGCATGACCACTGGACATTGTTTAGAATTCCTGCGTCTCAGTTTCTTTACCTGAAAACCATGGGTATCTGTAGTGTCAACAGCACATGGACTGTGTAAATTTAATAGGTTAAAAAATATCCTTAGAACAGTGTCCACTGCACAGTAAGCAGCCAGAAATGTTAATTATGAAACTTCAGAGATTGTTTTTATACTATTATTACTGTTATTATTAATGGGTTTTTTTAAGCCTTTACATCTTTCACATCACTCTAGCATTAAGAACTCAACAAAAGGTTGAGTATGAGTAAAAGATTTTAGAGATCAGGAATTCAAACTCTCTATTTCCCAGAGGAGAAGAATTGGTGCAGAAAAGATTAAATCACTTAGTCAGCTCAGCAGGACCAGGGTGAGAATGCAAAGCGCCCCCCTCCCCCGCCCCCCATCAGGCTGGGGCTAGCATAGATCTGGGTGAAGTGTGTGCCATGAGTGGAGTGTGAGGTAAGGTGGCCGTCCACTCCTGATGATCAGGTCTGTTTGGCTCCTATACGGATCATCTTTCATCAAGGTGACTCCACCCTTCCCATTACATGTGCCAAAGTGAGGACTATGAGCCCGGAACAAAGCTAGCATGCTTGTGTCTCAGGATCCAGTCTCCGTACTCTGTCTTTATTCAGATGTGACAGAGAGCTGACGCAAAGGGTCATTCTAGATTCTAGCTCTTAGCTTCTACATCACAAAGCTGCAGAAATAGTCCCTCCTTACTGTATTGTCTGTTTACTTCTCCATACTGAGATTTCAGAACTGGAGGTGCCAAACTGTCTGTGTCCTTTGAAACACAGGCAAGGGGCATTCTGGGAGACTGAGTGTCTCAGAGTTTAGAGGCCATTTATTAGGAAACAGCACACACACTATTGAACAAAAGTTCTTTCTGAAGTTCTCAGTGTGGGTTGCCAATATTAGAATCCATCCTAATATACCAAGACTATTTTGTATGACCTATGAGTACTGCTTACCCTAGTAGCAGCCCCTGTTCATACACAATCATGCCAGGGGATTTCTATAATTTCCACTAAAGTAAGAATACACTTTATCTTAAAACATGAGTTTGGCCTACTCAATTCTCCTTTGAACAATAACTTTAAAATAATTTAACTCAGAAATCAGAAACAAAAGATTGATTGAGTAGTGTGAAATAGTTATATGTAATTAACTGTATTTGTTTTTCCAAACTCAGGATTATATAACAAGAATCCTGCAAAGAAAAGATAAGTAGATAGATGATATGGATAGGCATCTCTCTATCTTTGTCTATCTATATCATATATATGGATTCATATATATCCATATCACATATGTCTATACATATATATCAATATATATATGTCCATCTATCATCTCTACCTACCTACCTATCTATCTATCTATCTATCTATCTATCTATCTATCTATCTATCTATATCTATCTATCTATCTGGTAAGAGAGAGAGGAGAAAGAGGAGACAGAGGGAGACTGAGAGAGAATGATGATAATGATCAGGGTGAGGTGGAGCCTGTCTTCAGCCTGTCTTCAAAGTGTTGTTACACAATGACTTTGTCAGAAATGCAACTCACTAGTTATTATTTAAAATATTTTTTGAACCATTATCAGTGATGGAAAGTGCAATGTGCTAATGACTGTAAATGTGATGATAACTAAGGTGTGGGGCTTGTCTTCACACAGCTTTCTGCAAGGTGGTTGGGTGGAAGTTCTGTGGTTTGAACCAGATAAAAAATGCTTCCTTCCTTCTTTCTTTCTTTCTTTCTTTCTTTCTTTCTTTCTTTCTTTCTTTCTTTCTTTCTTTCTTTCTTTCTTTCTTTCTTTCAATTCTTCTTTCTATATTTTCAGATTGTCTTTTGTAGTGGGAAGATAGCTTGTTGGGTAAAATTCTTGCTTCACAAGTGTGAGGATCAGGATTTGGATTCCCAGATCCCACACAAGATCTCTAGCAGCTGGCTGGGCAGAGCCGCCAGCCTATGCAGGGGGTGGAGACTCGGAAGCCCCAGAGCAAGATGCCGAGCTAGACTAGCTGAATCAGCAAGCTCTTGCTTCACCCGGGAGATCCACACTAATATCTAAGAAGGAAGGACAGAGATCAAGGAAGACACCCAACACCAACCTTTGGTTGTACCAGTACACATGCGTGCACCTCACACGTAAAAACATGTATACACACTCAGTACACATATACACATGCAAGAATCGTTTCACTTTCATGTTGTTTCATATCCCCTTGACTAACTGCTTTCTGGAGTTGGTGTCATCTTCCTAAGCTTATATATATGTCTGTGTGTGTGCATACCGTTTAATCTCCTACCATTAGTTGTACCCTAGCTACTATTTATTGCATTTACTCTTTCATTCACACATGCCATTGCACACCTCTAAGCAACACAGGAGAAAATGAGGTGTGGGGGGATGTCTTCTTCTGCCTATGATTCCTATGATCATGGAAGTAGAAAGAGTCTTAAGGTCCATTCTGGTCCAGGGCAGGGAAAACAACAAAAACAGAGCCTCTCCCCACCCCCACCCCTTGCCATGCTTCAAGGTTGGGTGTCACCTGAACACTTTTTCCTGTCATTCTTATTTCCTGCCTCTGATAGGCAGTCAAATAAATGCCCTTTAACCAAGTAGAATTTAGAATTAAGAGATGTTTCATATATGGCATGCTGGGACTTTTCCTATTTGAAGTACATGTATTCTGTTTGTAGGCTACACCTAGATAAAGTAATGCTTTCATGTTGGCATGTAAAAGCTGGTTTGCGACTATGAGGGCTAGTGATTAATTTGGTTTTCTTCTTAGAAAGTTCTGATTTTTTTCCCATTGATTGCCATAGAGCTGTGCATGTGTATGCATCTAGAACTTGTTTAATTTTCTTGTGATCATCAAATCTGACTACTGAGATGGCTGAGGCATGAAAGGTGACCAGCCAGTTAAGTATTTAGAAACTGAATTTCAGAGTGTCACCCTCTCTTTTGTAGCAGTAAGGAAAAAGCAGATGCAGGACTAGGTGGGTGCTTGGTCCTCTTATCTACTCTCTCCTCTCTTTTAGCAGCAATTACAGTTGCAGGGTCCATGCCATCCCCATTGTATGTCTCCAAGGCCTAAATGGGACCTGAATCTTCAGGCATTATCTTGTTTCAAAAGCCAAAGAGTTTGCTTTTCATTGTTCATTCTAATCATAAGTTGAGAACAGACAGGTGGCCAATGCATATAAATGCATTTTTACTCATGTAAAAGATTGCTAGCCTTTGGTGAGAGCTATAGGCAGAGAGGTGGAGGTAGCACCTCCTCTTTTCTTATTGTCATTGGGAGGAGCTTGGCTTAGTACTTCATGGCCTTGGATGGAAGCCAACCTTAGATTAGGAGGAAAGAACCAATCATGTGCTGCCAGCACCATTTGATCATCTGCAGCTGGCCACACCCAAAGTCACCCTCACCTTTGGATAGTGTTTTTCACCACAGGGAAAAAAGTTTTCTGCTTGTTTCTATTTAGGTTGGGTGTTTAGTCCTGAACTGTATACCATATAACTACATAGGTGAGTGAGTTAGTTTCAACTTTCAAGGACAATTTCTCAATCTAGAAAATGAACTCACATTTATAGCCCGCTGTAACTCTGCAGTGATGGCTCCACCTTGCTTCTTAAAGAGACAGCAGCACATCACACTTAACTTCAAATTACCCTTGAATATGTTGCTTTTCTTACTCCCAGCAAATACTTTACATTCTTAAGGTTAAAGGAGTCTAGTAAAGATGTGTTATGCCCCAAGATTTAAACTATTGATAAAAAATATCCAAGAACTTGGTTAAAAGTTGACATTGTAGAAATCAGATGTTGTCTACTTAAATTTGACATGAATCTGCATTAAATCCATGCATTATCTGGGCATGAAATAATGTGTATGTTAAATTATGACCATAGAAATTTCTTTCTATAATTTGACAAGTTGGATTATATGTATTTAGTCATAAAAATGTAGTGTTATAGAACTGTGAAGTTAAGCAAAAGTAATATATTATCTATCTATCTATCTATCTATCTATCTATCTATCTATCTATCATCTACCTACCTGTCTTTCTGTGTATCATCTTATCTATCTGCTTATCTACTATCTATTTATCTATCCATCTGTCTATCTATCTATCTATCTATCTATCTATCTATCTATCTATCTATCTCATCTGTCTACCTATGATATATCTATTTTTACCATTACACATGTATGTATACATGTATTTGGCTACAGATTAATTTTTTCACTTTATTTGCACAAATGTTTTTGCCTGCATGTATGTATGTGAGTTATGTGCATGCTAAAATCCAAATTTTTTATTTGATAGATGTTAGAAAATTGATTGGTATGTAAAAATGTTTATCACTCACAGAATTGAGAAAGAATGGATTGATAGGAAGAAGTCATTTTTATCTCTCTGTACAGATGAGAAGTGACTCTTTGAATGTGCGGAGGTGCCCAGGCAGAAATGCCCAGTGGTGCATAGGAAAATACTGCCCGCAGCTTAACAGCCATCGTTGCATTGTGCATGGTGCAGTGTGAACATTGCATTGTGAGATGTTATTGTATTTGAAAATATCCATGACAGAAGAAATGTACAGAGGTAGCTAGAAAGTTAATATGCTTCTCTAGAAAGAACAAGATGGCTTGCAATTGTATTCCCTTATATATACAGTTGCTTGAATGTAAAATGCCATTCATTTCTTTCCTACACACGTAGTACTACGCCCCTTCCAAGGCTGGGTTTGAGAACTTTGCTCACCTTGGTTCCTCTCCTAGGCATTAGATTGCTCTGTTCCTGATTCCAGAACTGAGCTGTGTGTTTGCTGTGAGGTCAGTAACATATGCTCACATCTCTTTTGCACCTCTCTACAATTGGTGTCCTAGGACATTGAATTTGAGGATATTGGGCGCTGTAAGTCTCCCACAACACACATTTTCTGGATGAATAAATAACCGTAGTTATCCTCATTTGAGGGCAGCTTGCAAGGACAATCATTATGGTCATCCATGTTAAAAACATGTAATATAGGCCAGGCAATTGACATACGCTATAACTTTTATAATTTAATCTTTCGTCCTACCAAATGCATGCCATATCTCCCTCCCTATTTTGCAGATGACTGTGCAATCTTGGAAAGGTGAAGAAGGATGTCCAAAATGTCACTGGTAAGGGGCAGCGCAGGGATTAAAACTGTGCTCATTCCTTCACATCCTATGTCTAATTTTGCTTGAAGTCATTATTTTAAAAAAAAACCCTGCAGTGCTTCCATTTAATCATTCTCTGAGCATTCTCCTGGGCGCTCTGCTTCCTGCTTGATTCACGCTACCTGCTTCCGCCTGCGAAATCAAATAATCCACTTTGTGCAGCTCCTTCCTCAGGAAATCTGGAACACTGGACTGTTCTTTCTAGGAATACTAACCATTCGTCTCCATTTATTGGCCTGGGTTACGTTTAACCCCTTGCATTTCACACAGCCCTGGGCTGGTTGATCTTAGCATGATAAGTCTAAAGTAAGTTTTTCTTCCTTGCAAGCTGAAGCAGGAAGCAAATGCAAAATATTGGAAGGGCTGGTTAGCAGCTTAGTTCAGTAAGTTATTTCAGTTTGTCTTAATTCATTGTCCTTCCAGGGCAGACCTGGCCCATAGCTGTTACATGCTCTGGTGCCCTTTGCCCCAGTGAATCCTAACTGTGCCCTGTGCTTTTAGCCTGTTGTCAATTGTCACCAGTCCAAAGTGAAGCTAGAAACAAAAGTATCAGTGTTGTAAACACATCTGACGAACACATGGATATCCACAGCACACTCCTGTTCTCTGCCTTTTCTCCTGGTTTCTCTTTAACTAGGTTGTTTGTTATTCTGAGAGTATGTCCTGTTGTCTAATACGGACATTCAAATATCTGTTAAAGGAGTTAAGATGTGAGTGGAAGTTCAATGAGTGTCTCAGAAATACCCTATTTAACTCCTTTGATTATTGAACAAAGTTTACAGATCCTTGAAATTCTAGAGCTCTGAATCACTGTCCCCAACTCCCTTCTTTTAATCCTGATTTTTTTTTTATTTAACCCTAGTCATCATGAAACTAGTTCCAAAAGAGAGGAGACTAATGTTTTGCTTTGTTTTATTTTTTGTTTTGTTTTCCCTTCTTCGGGCACCTGTCTAAATCTTTTATCGGGATTAGAAGATGGCAGATGGCAATTTGTATCACAAGTTACTTACCTGCTGTTTTGTCTTTCTTGAGGTAATTACTTAAAAACTTTTAAAAATGCTTTCTTCTAATTATTCCTTGAACACTGTCTTGAGGCCTGTCT
Organism: Apodemus sylvaticus; assembly: GCF_947179515.1. NCBI lineage: Eukaryota > Metazoa > Chordata > Mammalia > Rodentia > Muridae > Apodemus > Apodemus sylvaticus. Next base: position 64,974,295 of record NC_067482.1, on the reverse strand, counting down.
TCTGTTTGGTTGCAGTGCTGTTTCAGTCTGTCACATGCTTGTCGTGCAAGCATAGGGACCTGAGTCCAACCCCCAGCACCATATAAAAAGCTTGGCATGGTAGCACACTTGTGATTTCAATTCTGGGGGACAAAAAGGAGGGAGGACCTGAGGGGCTCTCTGGTCAGCAAATGTAGCCCTAATGGCTGAGCTCCAGGTCCCTGTGAGAGATGTCGTCTCACAGTACAAAATGAGATCAAACAAAAATTAAAGCAACACGGTACAGTAACAAAAATCCCAACCCAAAGCACATGGATTTTACTTGGCAATGGTTGGGTCTGTGGAGCTTGACCTTCCTCTGTTCATAACCTCCTCTGAGAGATATTTAGGAATGAATAACAGAGAGGAGTCACAACTGCAAGGGTTGGAATTAAGATGCTTCAAGAGTGAAGGGACTGAAGGAGCTGAGAGGGTTTGCAGCTGCATGGGGGAAGCAACAGTGTCAACCAGACAGAACCCCCGGAGCTCTCGGGGACTGGACCACCAACCAAAGAGTACACATGGAGGGACCCATGGCTCGGGCCACATATGTGGCAGAGGATGGCCTTGTTGGACATCAGTGGGAGGAGCAGATCTTGGGCCTGAGAGTGTTTGATGCCCCAGTGTAGGGGAATGCCAGTGCGGGAGGACAATGCCAGGAGTGGGTGGCTGGGTGGGTGGGGGAGCACCCTCATAGAGGCAGGGAAGGAGGGATGAGATAGGTGGTTTCCAAAGGGGAGACCTGGAAAGGGGAAAACATTTGAAATGTAAATAAAGAAAATATCCAAGAAAGAAACAAAAAGAAAAACAACAACAAAAAAGATGCTCTAAGAGCTGCTGGTCTGCTAATGGCTATCTTCAAGAGATCACAACCACAATGCCATACAATCTATAAACACTGTGTTATAGACAATGAGGCTGAGGCACAGAAGTCTGTGGTGGAAAATGGCAGGGTCAGAATGCCAGCTAATCTTCCTCTAACTTGAAGTCCTGGGAGCTAGGATGGTGTGATCAGACAAAAACAGAAGGACATGTAGGGAAATTCCATTTCTAAGCCTTTCAGTAGCTGAATAGCCATATCTATGTCACTATGCCTTGAAGACCATTGTATCTTTTCCAGAGATGAGGATGCTGCTTAAATGTAATGGATTGATGAAGGTCAAAGGCTTGGTCCGTTTCCTGATCTTTTGAGTGTTTCCGTGGGTTCAGAAAGGTCACTCTCCTTCGACCCTTTTGCTAGCTTCCCACACGAGACGGCCCCTCAGAAAGACTTGGGTTCCAGATTCCAAGTAGCTCTAGGAAATGCACTGCAAGTTGCTGACCATCGAGAGCAGTAGAAAGAAAATCAAAGCTGCCAGGCGTGGTGCGCTCGTCAGGCAGGTCTGTTCAGCTTTAACCAGCCACAAAGATATTAGGAGAAGATACATGTAGCTGACCTTTCAAGATTAATAATTCCTTCGAGGAAGAACCTGTGGCATCCAATACAATTTAAACATGCCTGGGATATGAAAAGAAGTGATTATTTTACTGTTTGTAGTACAGATTGTCACATTTATTAAAATTTTAATAAAATGCATATGCACATTCACCATGCTTTAGTAACAAATAATATAAAAATTGTTTCGGTTTGCTTCCTTAAAATTAGATGTGTGACATTTTCTATGCTTTCTAATTATTTTGATATATTCCTTAAAATATGTGCATTAATCCTGTAAAATTCTTTAACAACCAATTAATAAGACATTCCAGATTGAATCTTTAAAGTGTGTTAAAGTCAAATGCTAAAGCATTCATGATTTTAAATATTAGGAAACAGAAGTAGAATAATACAAGAATCTTTAGTGTTTCTTATGTTCTTAATTTTCATTACTATTTGTATTTTTGTGATCTAATATTTCACATACATATACAGTGTGATAATCAGACCAGAATCATTAGCACATAAATCACCTCAAACACACACCTTTTGTGTGTGTGTGTGTGTGTGTGTGTGTGTGTGTGTGTGTGTTGGCAACCTTTTAAATGCTCTTTCCTAGCTATTTTGAAATATACAATTAATTATCAATATACTGCCTTAACCTTTAATTTTCTTTTATTTTTCCTTTGAACACTGCATCAACTGGGGAAACAATCCCATGCATTCATATTACATGCCTGGTAAAGGTCTTCTTGCCTTAGGTTAATGTCTTGAAAAGATAATAGCCAGGAGGGCCCATCTTCAAATAATATGGTCTTAGTAAGGCAGCTTTGGTTGAAAATCCACAGATTGTATGTAATTTTACTCTGGCGTGACACACTGTATTCTACAAAACACTTACCAGTATTCTACATGGGAATGATTTGGGTTTCCTAGCTTGGAGGAAAGGGGAAAGCCTGAGGGCCCAGGATAAGTTCATACATCTGGTATGAAGTATGCCTGGTTTGCTGTTTTTAATGAAAATAGAAAGGTTGATATGAATTAAATTGGAAGACAATTGAAAATAGGTTTGTAGACATAAAAATGTTCCTAGGATATAGAATTTTAAGTTTTGCTTTTTAATATAGTGAATTATCATGAAAAGATTAAAAAAAAAGAGATTTATATTGCAGCTAGAGAGTCAGCTCAGTGGTTAATAGTACTAGCTGATCTTCCAGTGGATACTGGTTTGGTTCCTAGCATTCCATATGCAAGCTCACAACAGTCTGTAGCTATAGTTCTGGGGGATTCCGATACCCTTTCTACACTCAGTAGGTACCAGGCACACATACAGTGCATTCACATACTTACAGCTAAAACATCCAAGACATAAAATTAAAAAATAGGAAAGACTTGTATTAACAAGCCAATACCTAAAGCTATCTTATTCTGTATATTTCTTTAGATTCCTTGTTCACATATAATTAGAAAAGCACTCAATTTCATGTTATCTAAAAATATACAATAAAATAACAATTTCCTCTTTGTTATCATTAATGAAATCTTTATAAGAGCTCGATTTTGGTCAATTATTTAACCAATCCATTATTTATGTATTTATTTGTGATTAGGACTTAATTAATTTGTTTTGCTTTTAAAGAAATACCCAAATTTCTAAGTTTCTAAAATATTTTGATTTTTACTCCTTTAATTTTCTTTGTCTTTGAGTGCATTTTTCTTTATTAGCTCAAAATGGACTCTTGATCAGTACAGTTTATCGATCTTTATAGGTACAGATAGATGTACCTGCAGAATGGTTTTTAAATGTGTAGTTATTTCTTTAGGATAAATTTTGTTCCTTTGCTTGCTCTTATTTTTTTATGCTCTCGTCACAATGAATTATTTAACACTCAATTTCAATATCTTTTCATTAGTATTCCCCAGCAATGATTGTCACTCTGTCTTTTATCTGTTCCATGTTTATAGCTAAGACTACACTATAGAACAATTTTGTTCAGTTTCGAATATTTGCTGCCTTACTCTGCACTGTTAGGAGCAGACTCTAAGTGTAATCTGTGTACCAGTTCCGTAGGACAGTCTTGCATAAATTTCCTGCTTACTAAATAAGTAAATCAATTAATTAAATGAGAGCACTTACAAAGTCTTTGATGAATGCAGGAAGAGGTATAGTTCTCTATTAAAGGGGTTCATGGAAAGGTGAGATGCTGGGACTGGAGGATTGTGGGAGAAAGCCACAGAAGCTGCCGTCTGCTTTGCCAGGTACTTCACAGGCCTTGCCTCATGCAAGCCTGGACAACTCTGAAGCTCTGAGGGTGCCACATGCAGACAAGGAGACGGATGTTCATAGATGTTTGGTAATTATGTAAGATCATTTCATTAATGTCAGAGCTGGATGAGGGACAGAGGAAGAGTTTTACTAATATTCAAAAGAAGACTTGGATGGGTGTGATTTCTGCAAGAACAAATGTCTAAATACAGGATCAGAGAGAAGTTAGTGCTTACAGGGTACTGAAGACACCAGCCTAGGTAAGCAGTGTTTGGACAAAGGTGAAGCCCTGGTAATCTGTGTTTATGGAGTCACATGCTTTAAGTAAGAATCAGCAAGTACATCAAAGGGAGGAGAGGCCCTTGGTCCTGAGAAGGCTTGATGCTCCAGTGTAGGGGATGCCAGGACAGGGAATCAGGAATGGATGAGTTAATGAGCTGGGGTGGGGGGAGATAGAGTGTTTTCAGAAGGGAAACCAGGAAAGGGGATAAAATTTGAAATGTAAATAAAGAAAATATCTAATAAAAAAAGTAATGGGAACTAAAAAAAAAATCAGCAAGTAATTAAGGCCAGCACTGGGGTAGAAGGGGTTAAAGGTCTGTTGAAGGGTGTGCCTGCTTGAATAGTGGTCAAAACTGAGTTGGCCTGGGAAACTCTGATTCCCAAGGCAGGCAATATTCTCACTACAGCTCTGTCACCAGGTGATTATATTGGCCTCATAGCAATTAATTTACATTGCCAAGAGCCTTGGGAATACTCCGGTGAGGGTTTAGAGAAACCACAGAGAGCTGAACTAGGAAAATAGCTCAATAGAAAAAAATCTTAATTGCCTGATGGTCGGCGTAAAAAAATAGCACAATATTTTAAAAGACAAAATTAATGAACGATACTCCTTTAATATTCTTCTTTTTCCTGTATAGAAAATGAATTACAGCTTCTAGGCAAGAATCATTTTCTGCCCATGCCTTGCTACCCATCATGGCTCAAAAACTTGGACATCCTAATGTATGCCTACACTCACCAGGGGGTCCACCAGGAGGCATAAGACCAGGCCTGGTGCCTTAGGCAGTAGGTTGTGAGGGAAGGCAAATCAAGTTATTCAGCATGTCCTGTGTGCTGTCCACTTACATACCAAATATATCACACGAGTAAACATGTAGAAAAATACTGTTTTCCTAGATGGTGTTATTGCCCCTTAGGCAATAGAAGGTGAGTCATGGATAGCTGTTGAAAAGGGATGACAGAAATTAAATGATGACGTAAGCAAGGAGCCAGAGTGGAGCTTTCTACCCTGAAAGCTCAGAGTATTCACAGCTTTCTAGAAAAGAAATATACGCGATCCTTATTTGCTAGGCTCCTTGTAACATGATTGTATCTATCCAAGTCACATACTATATTCAAACTTCTAATACAAGAGAATCTAGAAGCAAAGCCTTCTGGATTCTACCTTGGAATAGCTTAGTAAATTCTTGGAACATGTGAAAACTATTCAGAAGATGCTAGGGAGGACACAGTAGCTCAGACCTGTTATCAGTTCAATAAAAATGTTCTTTCAAGCCTGTTTCCTTTCCTTCCAGAATTCTATAGAGATCAGTTCTCTGGGCCACTGTGTAGAAACACAATAGTTGTGCACTGTCCACATGGTTTCTTGGCTGTACTGTGATAGGCATGGCTCCACAGAGGCTCCCATTTTGGAACTCTTCAAGGTAATTTTTGCCTTTATAATATTAAGACATTAATCTGGAAAGTTTAACGAGTGCTCACAGTGAATGCTGTCATGCTGCAGGGCAGCTGGGATTCAGTGCAGGCTTTGCAGGACTTGGGCTTGACTTTAACACTAGCTGTGAGGCCATGGACTAATTAGCTACACTTAACCATCTTTCTTTTCAGTAAAGTGGAGGAGACCCAATACTTATCATGTCATTACTGTCCCAGGGGGATGCAAACAGGAAACAGTGGCAGTGATTACTATCCACAAGCAGCATTATCTCTGATCTCCATGACAGTCGTTAAGCTTTAGGTCTAACATATGGGGAAACTGAAATTCAGGTAACAAAGGACATGCCCAAATGATGACAAGGTGGGAAAGGATGGATTCAAACTCAGATTTTGGAGCCTGTGCTCATCCTCTACTGGTAAGTTGATTTTTCATGCATCTCCAAGAAGGAATCTTCAATTGAAAGTCCACTTCTTTCGAGCCTTTCTTCATGTCCAGCATAAATATTAATGCAGCTCCCATCTGCCATCATATAAAAACACTTGGTCAAATTTATTTTAGCAAATGGAGAAAATCGCTTTCTGTTTGGTATGGTGTGATGTGTGTTATACTTGCCTTTGACTACCCAGTTCATTTCTGCAGTGGTTGCCTAGGGAACGAGCGTATAGCATTGGTAATTAAAAAAAAAGGGAGGGATGTAAGTTCAAAGCGGTTAGAATTGTTGGCTGAATTTCAAGTGGTGACCTCTGTATTGACTGGAAAGAAATGTAATTTCACTTTCTCTGTAGAAATAGAATTAAAGGTGGGAAAAATTAGAGAAGTTGAGAAGAATTTGTGGGAAATGAAAACCTTCTAAGTTGTAGATTTTTCTGCCTGCAGTTCAAAACTAGGTAACCGGTGTGTTTATTTTTGAGTGCATAATTCTTAGTGATTCTGGATGGGTTTAATGTATGTATAAGTGGGAACAAATTCTGTGTGTCATATTATAGAAAATATACAGCCACTAATGGCTTTCGGCTCTATTCTGGAATGGAGCTATATAAAGCTATTATCCCAACACTTATCTTTCCTTTAAAAGAATCTTTGTCCTACTTTGATGATTTTAAACTCTCACAGTGTACTGATTATTGTGGAAAATAAAAATTTAAGAATCCCTTTACAGTGTCTTTTTTTTTTCCTTAGGAACAATGATTTCTGAAGACAAAGCCGAGGCAGAGATATCCATCCTGAGGTAAGATGGGACTTAGGAGCTAAAGGAGCGAACTGAAGCACTGCTCATTACAAATCAAGGCTTCTATAGCAAGTAGTACACCACAGGTGCTCTTTGAAATTTTGGAGATTAGGTAGAATCAAAGGTCATGAACCTGGATTGCCACTGAATGAGAGCAAAGTTGAGTGATGTTCACATTGCCCTTTAATGATGGGATATGATTTAAAGTTTGAGTTAGTCAGTCTATGTTCAAAGAGCCAACATGTTCTTGAAGAGCATGTGTTTAATTTTCTCTGTGTTTTTTCATCACCTATTTTAAGTAAGTTTGGCTGAGCTCTCTACCTGAAGTTGGGGGTGAGAAGATCAGATTTGAGCAGCTGGTGTAGAAATCAGTGCGGAGGTTCCTCAAAAAGTTAGAAAAAGTTCTACTGAATGCTCTAGCTGCACTACTCTTGGGCATGTATCCTACCATGGAGATACCTGCTCCCCTGTGTTCATTGCTACTCTATTCACAATAGCTAGGAAATAGATACTACTTGATGAATATAAATAATGAAACGGTGTTGTATCTATACAATGGAATATTATTACAATATATTGTCATGTAATTTTAATGCTACAATAATGCATTAGGCAAAATAAAGTCATGAGATTTGCAAGTAAATGGTTGGAGCTGGAAACACTTATTCTGAGAGAAGTAACCCAGACTCAAAAAGACAAATGTCACATCTTTTCCATTTATGGATGCTATCTTTGAATCTTCAGATATTTATGTTTCATTTGGGATACGTCTAGAGGTCAGAAAATTAGAAAGGGGTCATGGCAGGTAGAGACTTTCAAGGAAGGGAAAATAGAATAAGATTTTCTTATTCTATGTGATAGAAAAAGATTAAAGGGGAAGGGTTACATGTCTTCCTGACATTCACCTAAGTGTTATTCCATGATGGATAGTGAGTTTGTATTATGTGGAAAAGAATTTAGACAGGAAAGAGAAAGTAATTTTCAGAGAGAGAAAGAGAGAGAGGGAGAGGGAGAGGGAGAGAGAGAGAGAGAGAAAGAGAGAGAGGGAGAGAGAGAGAGAGCAAAACACCTCCAGACTGCAGAAGACAGTGGCAAGTGACACAGTGGATGGACTGAGCAAATGCAAATTGCTAGCCTGCTTAGGTTTCAAACTCAATTGGGCTAAGAAACTTCTGGAGAATTAGTGAGGCACATTGTGTGTGTGTGTGTGTGTGTGTGTGTGTGTGTGTGTGTGTGTGTTTATCCAAGGGTTAATTGAGAAAGAAAGACCCACTGTGAATGTGGGCAGTTCAAACCCATAGCTTAGCTTAGGGTTCTGGATTGAATAAAGGGAGGGAGGGAGAAAGGCAGCTGAGTGCTAGCCATTACTTTCTGTCCTTGCTAGTGAGCAGAATGGATTAAGTGGTGCCCATGGTGTTCTCTTCTGCGACAGGCTATATTCCTCTGAACTGTGATGGGAAATAAAGTCTTCCTCAAATTGCTTTGGGAGGTATTTGTTCATAGCAATAAGTAATGTAACCAGTATTCAGAGGGAGAAAAATGTTTGCAAGCACCAGCAATTGGAAGACAAGGGTGAGTCTTTAAAAAGGAATTCTAGAAGCAAAAAGTCCCAGTAATACAATGTATGGACTGATAGAGATGTGATGGAGGGTATGAGTGTGCTGTTTTCAAGGAAGATGGAGACAGGTACAGGGAGCAGAAGGAAATGACTCCTGTGCCTATGAGGGAATCCATGGGCTTGTTTCTGGTGGCAGGAAGAACAGGTGCCCAGGGTCATGTATACCTTATAAGGAGTTTATTTTTTAGTGAGGTAAAAACCTCTTGGTACATATATGCTACCACAATGTTGTTTATAGGCATTTCTAGTTATGGCAGAAAATACCAAGTTAGTAAAGTACTTTAGATATGTTTTCAATAAGTTTACTAGCCAGCTGTTCTCTGAATCAGCACCCAGATCTAATAGTTGCCCCAAAAATTGCAATAACTTGTCTCCTTCCTTTACTGGTAGGAATGATGGGGCTTTTTAATGCATTGAACATAAAAGGAAGGTCTTTGATATAATAGAGTTGTATATAAATGTACACAATCTGCATACACTTAGAAATACTTCACTTTCCAAGTGTAGAAAGGTAAATTTAATGGCAATCTTTTACAAATAAATCACTGTACAGCATTTGCTGAACTACGAAAACACAGTCCTTTCAGAACAAACAGAAAGGAACTAAAACTGTTTACATGGTCATGGAAATTCTTTGCATTTGAAAAGCATGATCAAGGACAATCAAATATTCATAAAGCCTGCTTTTCAACAGAACTGACTTAAAGGTATTTCTCCTTGCAATAGCCTATATTTAATTATGGTAAACAGAAAATCCAACTTCTTTGTCCCTTACAACAGGTGTGAAGGCTACTGCCCTGCTGAGAACAACACACTCCCAACTTTATTCAGAAAGTATTGTTGATAGACCCGCAATCTCCTTGAAGCAGTCAATTATTAGATTTAAAAGAGCAGGAACGCTTAGTTTGCAGGTAAATGGTTTATAACTGAGTTATAGTTATGCATGGAACCATCTAAGAGCGTGGCATAGAGGCATAAAGTTTGTCTTTGAATTAGTGGCCAAGGATAGAAAATCTTCAAACAGTAGCTTCAATAGTTGTATTTATGTCTGTTTTTGAAGGACCTGGAAATCTGTAAAGTGTATTTATTTGTTTATTTATATATTTTTGAAATCTACCCATATAGAGTTCCCATAGTTTGGGAGCTAGTTCAACATTTTCAGTCCCAATTTTCTTGAATAAATTGCATGCGGTAGTGACATTAGCAAGCTTTTATTATGAACTAAAAGCACACAATATGAATTAAAGCATCTAAGCATGCTTTATATTTAATAGGAATTCCAGAGATGGCTTGGAGCCATTAACTGCAGATTGTCACTAGTACAGGTGTGTGTGTCCCGTGAGTAGTGATAACAGTCCTATGGAACTTCCTGTGTATAGCTGTACTTAGCAGCTGCTTTGTGTTTAGGACCTCAAAGCCAAAAGTGACTTCAAGGAGACAGGAAAACCAATACTTGACCATTGAAAGATCAAGTCCCAAGTATAAAACAAAGATTGAGAGCAGCTGGTATCCAAGGAAATGCACAAGTAAAGAAGGGGTGTGGTGGTTAGCATATGTGGTAAAGGCTGAAATAATTAATTTGTACTGTTATCAGCACACGGTATAAACATGTATTCTGTCACCACAGTGTACTCACTGAATATACTCAACTTATATTGACAGGAATTTGAAGAGGAAAGTATGAAAGCTAGAAATCAAATAATGGTAGAAGATGCAAAAATTGCAAAAGAAAAATTGGAGGTTGTTTGCCCATAGTACTAGTCTAGAACTTTGTGATCCAGAATCCATCTCTTATTTTAACTGTGAAGGAAAAGTCCTAAGGAGTTTGAAGTAGGAGTGAGGTCATCACGTGTATATTACATCAGAATCAGCTTGTCTGTTGGGTAGTGAAGGGGTGAAGGGGAGCTTGGCAAGGCAAGAACATAGGAGAGGTGATCTGGGGAGATCACCAGAGATATAGACGATAGAAGTTTAATTATGATAGTGGTGATGGTGGGATAAGTGAACATGACAAGTGTGTATGTGTGTGTACATGCATGGATGTGATACATACATATGGTCAAAGAAAATACCCAGGTCTTTGTACCATCAGTGAGTGATCCTCTTATCCTTGGCATGGCAAATGCATATTGTCTTTGTTTTCCTTCGCATTTAACCATCACAAGTGTGTTTTGGACTAAAAATAAACTATATGTAATAGATGAAAGACAAATGGAAAAAGATAAGTTTATTGTGATAGTACCTGGGTTTTTACTATAGTTCCCAGCCATACTCTCATACCAAGTTTATCTAAAGTTTTACTCTCTTTAGAACTGTGAAGTTGTGAGAAACAAGCTGTTTATTTTGTTCATTAGTATTCTATTGATAAGACTCACAGATAGTATTTAATAAGGAGATTTACATGCTTTTGAAAGTTTTAAACAAAGACAAAATTACAAAAATACAAAGTGACAAATGTAAAGAATTATCTTGGTAAAACACTCCAATAAGTAAAACTGACAAAGGGTTAATTCCATTAATTTATAATGATGTCATCCCACATTGATGTGGAAATGGATTTGACAGACACCTGGCTGAGAAAATGTGCAAAGAAAATGAAAAGGCAGTTCACGGAAGAAAAGATCAATAGCGCAAGAGAAAGCTCCTGCATGGGACTAAGAAAATCCTTCAGTACTCAAGCAAAGAGAAACTTTTGTCTCTGAGCACAGACTTCACAGCTAGAATGCCTGAGTTTTAGGTCTCCCTCTAACATTCACTGGCTGGGTAACTGGGCAAGCAACTTAACCTATCTTTACTGTAGTTCCCTTATCAGTGAAAGAGTAGTCAAATAGTACCTCATAAGACTGCATTGCATGTTAACCAGGTGTTACTATAGGTGAGTCACTTAGCAAAGTTTGGAGGCTATACTAATTGTGAGAATTTTAGAAATTGTTTTCCATTTCTGTTTAGTATCTATGTCATTGGCAGATGTTTATAAGTTAACATTATGTGCTGCCCTTATGTCTTTAATTTTTTGTTTGTTTTTTTGTTTTTCGAGACAGGGTTTCTCTGTGTAGTCCTATCTGTCCTGGAACTCACTCTGTAGACCAGGCTGGCCTCGAACTCAGAAATCTGCCTGCCTCTGCCTCCCAAGTGCTAGGATTAAAGGCATGTGCCACCACTGCCCAGCTTATGTCTTTAATTTATAAGATAATATATGGCTTCTCTGTTCAGAGTAAGTATGGTGATTTTCTGCAGAAAATATTTTTCCCCTGGGTCTCAAGAAATTCCACAGGCTTTTCTCTCACTGTCCAGTTAGGATACTTCCATCCTGTTATTTTCTTGAGGATTTCCAGTTTATGTCTTTCACATAACTCCCTCATCTTCCCATCTAGCCTTGTCTTGTGCCAAGTGTTTCTTTTGCTGCCCATCATTGATCTTGATGCTCAAAACACAGTTTGGTTTAATGTCTTAAACATGTAGAGTAAGAGATTCTAAAGATGGCAGAGCAGCTAAAAAGAGTCCGTGTCTGCAACTCTTACAGGAGGAAAATTAAGTCTTCTCTCAGTAATGCAGTTGTTGCCAAAGCAGACAAATTATTACTCGTGCCATGTACAGTGTTTTATTTTTTTTGTGTGTGTTTAATATTGAAAATTGTATTATATGGTTCTAAATGTCATCTCATGGCACATTTCAGGTACAAATACAGTGTGTTGTTTGTGTGTAGATGCGTTAAGGGCTGACCACTTGGGATTGAGTAGTTTATCAGAGGATCTCATCCCTAGAGAAAACTCTTTCTCCCTCTCTCAGCAATTGTTAATTGCCTGTAGTTCTATATCTAGGGGTGGGGCTCTATGAGATTTTTCCCATCTGTGATAGCATACCTACTGATATTGTCACGGATATCTTGTTTAGGTGACCACAGTGCTTCTATTTCATGGGTGGATTCCTGTGATATATAGAAAATACAAGTGTCCTGGTCTTCTGGCTCTTGCAATCGTTCTACCCCTTCTTCCATGATGTTCCTTGAGCCCTAGGTTCTGAGATGTGGTATGGATGATGAATGGAAGCTGGGCATCTAGCCATCTGTTGTTCTTTGCATTGCCCCCAGCTGTGGTTTTCTGTGATGATCTCTGCTGCAAAAACAATCTTCCTTCATGAGGGTTGGGAGCTATGTTTATCTGTGGGTAGAAGGATACATATTTAGTACGTGGTTAGGAATCATAATAGTTTAGGAAATGTCAGTAGTAGCTTATCCTCTAAGATGTATGACCTCATTGACATCCTTAGGGCATTTGAAACATCTTTTCAAACTTACTGTCAGTATTTCCACACTAATTTGTTCTATAAGTAGGAATATTTTTAGATTACTGTAAAACACTGAGTTCATAAATATTCTTTTGAGATATGATTTGCAAATGATCTACAGGTCCTAATGCTTGGTTTGATATTACAGATATCAACCACTCAGTTCTATGAGTTATAATAATTGTATATACCAATGAAATTGCCACTCAGAAATACATGGGCCATTTACATTATCCAGAAAGTTATCTTGTGCCTGCTGTCTCAACTACCATTACACATAGACAGGCGATTTCTTTCTAATTGCTTATTTGAGGAATATATATACATATATATGTATATATAAAATATAATATAATATAATATAATATAATATAATATAATATAATATAATATAATATAATATATGTGTATATATGTATGTATATAATTTAGATTTTTGTTTTAAGATCTGTCATATTACAAATATCAATAAATCTGAGAAGTATGAAGATACTACATTAGAGATAAAATAATTTGACCACATTCCAGTTATTTCTTTTTTTTCTTTTTTTTCTTTTTTTGGTTTTTTGGATTTGTTTTTTTTTGAGACAGGGTTTCTCTGTATAGCTGTGGCTGTCCTGAAACTCACTCTGTAGACCAGGAGGGCCTCGAACTCAGAAATCCGCCTGCCGCTGCCTCCCAGAGTGCTGGGATTACAGGCATGCACCACCACCACCCGGCCATTCCAGTTATTTCTAATTTGGGGGTTTTATTGTCTAATTGCTCTGGCTAGGACTTTGAGTACTATATTGAATATATAGGGGGAGAGTGGGCAGCCTTGTCTCGTACCTGACTTTAGTGGAATTGCTTCAAGTTTCTCTCCATTTAGTTTGATGTTGGCTACTGGTTTGATACATATTGCTTTTACTATGTTTAGATATGGGCCTTGACTTCCTGATCTTTCCAACACTTTTATCATGAAGGAGTGTTGGATCTTGTCAAATACTTTCTCTGCATCTAATGAAATGATCATGTGGTTTTTTTCTTTGAGTTTGTTTATACAGCGGATTATATTGATCGATTTCTCTATATTGAGCCATCCCTGTATCCCTGGAATGAAGCCTACTTGATCATGATGGATGATCATTTTGATGTGTTCTTGGACTCAGTTTGGGAGAATTTTATTTAGTATTTTTGCATCAATATTCCTAAGGGAAATTGGTCTGAAGTACTGTTTCTTTGTTGGCTCTTTGTGTGGTTTAGGTATAAGCATGATTGTGGCATCATATAACAAATTGGGTAGCATTCCTTCTATTTCTATTTTGTGGAATAGTTTGAAGAGTATTGGTATTGGGTCTACTTTGAAGGTCTGATCGAATTCTGTACTACACCCATCCAGTCCTGGCTTTTTTTTTTTTTTTTTTTTTTTTTTTTTTTTTTTTTTTGGTTGGGAGACTATTAAGATTGCTTCTATTTCTATAGGTATTATGGGACTGCTTAGATGGTCTATCTAATCCTGATTTAACTTTGGTATTTGGTATCTGTCTAGAAAATTCTCCATTTCATCCAGATTTTTCAGCTGTGTTGAGTTGTATTGTATTAGGATCTGATAATTTTTTTGAATTTCCTTAATTTCTGTGTTATATCTCCCTTTTCATTTCTAAGTTAATTAATTTGGATACTGTCTCTGTGCTCTCTGGCTAAAGGTTTATTTATCTTGTTGATTTTCTCAGATATCTCAAAAGCTCCTGGTTTTGCTGATTCTTTATATAGTTCTTTTTGTTTCTATTTGGTTGATTTTAGCCTTGAGTTTGATGACTTCCTGCTGTTTAATCCACTTGGGTGTATTAACTTCTTTCTATTCTAGAGTTTTCAGGTGTGCTGTTAGGCTACTGGTATATGCTTTCTCCAGTTTCTTTTTGGAGGCACTCAGAGCTATGTGTTTTCTTCTTAGCACTGCTTTCATTGTGTCCCCTAAGTTTGGGTATGTTGTGCCTTCATTTTCATTAAATTCTAAAAAGTCTTTGATTTCTTTCCTTAGTTCTTCCTTGACCAAGTTATCATTGAGCAGAGCATTGTTCAGCTTCCATGTGTATTTGGGCTTTTTGTTGTTTTTGTTGCTATTGAAGACCAGCTTTAATCAGTAATGATCTGATAGGAGGCATGGATTATTTCAGTCTTTTCATATCTGTTGAGGTCTGTTTTGTGATCAATTATATGGTCAGTTTTGGAGAAGGTTCCATGAGGTGCATAAACCAGGTATATTCTTTTGATTTTGGATGAAATGTTCTATAGATATCTGTTAAATCCATTTGGTCCATAGCTTCTGTTAGTTTCACTGTGTCTCTGTTTAGTTTGTGTTTCACTGATCTGTTTGTCCATTGATGAGAGTGGGGTGTTGAAGTCACCCACAATTATTGTGTGAGGTGCCATGTGTGCTTTGAGCTTTAGTAAAATTTCTTTTATGCATGTGGGTACTCTTGCATTTGGAGCATAGATATTCAGAACTGAGAGTTCTTGGCAGATTTTTTCTTTGATGAGTATGAAATGTCCTTCTGTGTAATGTTGGTGACTTTTGGTTGAAAGTCTGTTTTATTGGATATTAGAACGGCCACTCCAACTTGTTTCTTGGGACCATTTGCTTGGAAAATTGTTTTCCAGCCTTTTACTCTGAAGTAGTGTTTGTCTTTGGCACTGAGGTGCGTTTCCTGTATGCAGCAAAATGCTGGGTCTATTCTGTTAGTCTATGTCTTTTTATTGGGGTATTGAGTCCATAGATATTAAGAGATATTAAGGAATAGTGATTGTTGTTTCCTCTTATTTTTGATGTTATTTTTATGTTTGTGCAGTTATCTTCTTTTGGGTTTGTTGCAAGAAGACTACTTTTCCTGCTTTTTCTAGGGTGTAGTTGCCCTCCTTGGGCTGGCATTTTCCATCTATTATCCTTTGTAGGGCTGGATTTGTGGAATGATATTGTGTAGATTTGGTTTTATCATGGAATATCTTGGTTTATCCATCTATGATTATTGAGAGTTTTGCTGGGTATAGTAGTCTGGGCTGGCATTTGGGTTCTCTTAGAGTGTGTATGAGATCTGGATCAGCTAGAATTCTAAGGAGAGTTAAAATATCCACGTTCATTTTGTAGGGATGATGTCTGAGAACAATGACTTGCTAAGCAGCTGTGCTAGTTCTGATAAAGAGTGCATTTCCACTTTTCTCATGATACAGTTCATACCATTCTTTATGCTACATAAATCCTTCCCATGTCCATCCAGATAGTTGGCTTCAGAATGCTGCATAAAAGCTCGAATTATGTTAAGTGAGCTCGAATATCCTGTCCTCTGACATTTATTGTACCAGTGAATGTCTTTTCATGACCTCTAACCCTGTTATATCCTTTAATCTGAGACTCCAAAACAATTGCATTTCTATTCCATGTCCTTTCTTACAGATGCTGGTGATAATTGTTAACTTATTTAAATACATTTCTTACATACATTTTATTGAGTAATTTACATTTTTTTTACCCCACAGTATCTTAGTTTCTTATTTTCTGTCTGATACGAAAGAAAGAAAGACAGACAGACAGAAAGAAAGAAAGAAAGAAAGAAAGAAAGAAAGAAAGAAAGAAAGAAAGAAAGAAAGAAAGACAAAGAAAGGCATCAATGCAAAGGCAAATGATTACCACAAGGAAAGCAGTGTCATAGCTCTCCCCTATTTTTGTTGATTTAAAAAAATGTTCAGCACATTTTTCTTACAGGATTTAGCTTTTACTTTTCAGTATTCTTATGCAGCCAGAAATATATTTGATGTACTGAATAGAGTTCATGTAATATCTATGACAACAATCCTGTCAAAACACATGAAATGCATGCTTACTCATGGAAACCTTGAAAGCTTCAGCCCCTTCCGAATTGGTGGGCTTTGGAAGCCACTGAAATTTTGGAACCCTGTTGAGCACGCTGTTCTAAGCAATGGTTTTAGTTCTCTATGGAGCCATATAAAATGATGATACAAAAACCTATCTAGGCAACACTGCTCTGCAAGGCCACTTAACAATTTTCTTTCTTTAGCCTTTCTTAAAATCTCTGCAATCCCGATTTCATGTTCCAGCTTCACTGTGGTCATGTCCTCGCATCTGAAAGAGTGGCAGTGTCTTAAATGCAAGTCACTGGAGATCTAAATGCTCTGACTTGGTGCTCTTTGACAGGAGAGAAAAGCCCATAAACCAGCCCCAAAATGGTGTAATCAGGAGCAGCGCATAATTAGAAGCCATCTGCATGTCTTGTATGCCCCTTTCTGTATGTGAAATAGGGCCAGCACTATGTGAGTCCTTAAAAGCTCCTTTCAAAAATTTCAAATCCTTATTGAGACTCTACCCTACAGAGGAGCGAACAAGACAGACCAATGTATTCATGGTCAACCCCCGCCCCAACTTCTGATTTTCTCTTAAGATGTGTGAGCAATTTACAACCAAATTAACATAATGTCCTACCCCTACACTGGAAGTGTTTATTGTAGACTTAAAAAATATTCTCAAATTCATGTAAAAAAATAAGTCAGAGGAGTTAACAAAATACCTGTTGTGTGTATCCCTGAAGACTACAGTACAACGTTCATTCTAGATTCCAGTGGAGGCAGTGTCCTCTACTCACAGACAAATGCTGGTTCTCTGCCTTCAGATTCTAAACTTTATTTTTTTATTAGAAATCTTGTTATTTAATAAAAAAACAATTATTTTAGAGCAATTTTTGGTTCATAGCAAAATTGAGAGGAAGGACACAAAGAAACTGCACATTCTTTCTGCTCCCACTCCTAGTGTTCTCCTTAAGAGATGGCTCTGGTTTCCAGCATACATTGTTTACTTGGTTAGAAGACACATGATTAAGAAGTGTCTTATGCAGCTCAGAGTAGGCTTGAGTTACAATGAGGAGAGGGTGTTCCCTTTAACCCCACTGTGATTTGCTAGTTTGCCTAAGAGAACATGCAGTCAACAGGCAATTTTAGGCTATTGTTTTATCCTCCACAGACCACAGGCACCATCTTGTATTCTTGTGCTCTGGGATGTTACAGAGGAGAGCTGGGACTGTTACCATAGGGAGTTGGCTTTGATGTTCTCAGTGGCCCTTTCCAAGGTTTAGAGTCTAAGAGAGATTTTGTTTTAGAATGTTGTGTGTCAGTAGTCAGTGTGAATAAGCAGAACAATGACACAAACAAATATAAGACTGTTTAAAGGCCACACTGGTATACTTTATGTGACTTATGTACATGTCCTTAATGTGTCCCACAACACAGAAACCTGTCTCTTGATATTTCAAGTCCAGCTTCATAAGTTAGAGTCAATACTCCGGATAGTATATCCAGGCTGAGATACAAATGATTCATACTCTGACATGCATTGATTCCAAATTCCCATGGGACTGAATGTTAGCAAGCATCTTTCATTAGAGTCTTTCTCATATACCCAGTGACTCCCTGGATTTTCTGGTCTCTGACTGATCATTTCTGATTGGTCTTGACTTTCACAAATGCAGCCAGAAATCAGTTCTCTTCCCTGTAAAGTCAGTTTTCTTGGGATCCCAGAACATTATCTTGGGTGCTATTGCCACAGTCCCTCAAGCCTTTGTGGAGTCACTAAATGTAAGCGTAGAGTTGATGCCACAGGTCTGTGGTACTTGGAATGTTCCAAACTTTTTGGAGCTCAGAGTTTTCCAGTGGTTTTAAATTTAATTTTGTTTCTCAGATTAGCTTACTCATGAGCAAGTTTCTCTTTGGCTTTCTTTTTTTTTTTTTTAACATATCCTTGTTGTTGGGGTGTGTATGTAAATATATATGAAAGTATATATATATACACATATGCATATGCATTCTGATTATTTTTATTCTCTCAGCTCCTTCCCCCACAAACCTATATACCTTTCCTTCTCACTCTTACTAGAAACAAACATCTAAAGAAAAACACAATAAGATCAAATAAAAACAAAAAACTAGAATATGACAAAAACCTAAACAAACACAAACTGAAAACAAGAGCCAAAGAAAAAGCCTAAGAAACACATGTAGGTCCAGCGACACACACATTTCCAAACACAGCAATCTCATGAAAACTAGAAGTCAGATCATATAAACAGAAGACCTACAAGGTCTTTATGGTTTTATGAGATAGACAAAACATTATAAAACAAAAGACCTCCAAAAATATCATTGAGTTTTCTTTTCACTGGCCAGCTACTGTTTGGCACGGAGCATGCCTGCTCGTGTGGTCTGCATACCCAGTGAAATTCTGTGGGAGAAAACTAGGCTTTTCTTTGGGAGCAGTTATCAACTGAAGACAACTTCTGGGTTAGGGGTGGAGACTTGTGTCTTCTTCCTCTCTTATTCCTGGGACCCCCATCTATCTTAGACCTGTGCATGCTGCCAGAGTCTTTATGAGTTCATGTGTGGGTCATCCTATTGTGTTCAGACAGCCTGTTTCCTTGGTCTCTTCCATCCTCACTGGCTGTTGTAATCATCTGACCTCCTCTTTTACAAAGCCCTGAGGGGAAGGATTTGATTGAGATAGTCCCTTCCAACCTCGCTCACTCTCTGAATATTGTCCATCTATCTGGTCTCTATATTTGTTCTCATTTATTGCTGGGGGAAGCTTCTTTGATAATGGTTTGAGTAAGTCACTGATCTATGAATATAGCAAAATGTTGTTGGGAGTCATTTTATTTCTATGTCTCATTAGTAGAACAGTAGTAATTTGTTTTCCCTTAGGTCATGGCCTATCCAGTCTCAGGTTCTTGGCTCTATATTAGTTATGGTTACTTTTCCTGTGATGAAGAACTATTACAAAAACAACTTGTGGAGGGAAGGGTTTTTTATCTTATGCTTCCACATCACAGTTCATCATCAAAGGAAGTCAGGACAGGAACTCAAGCAAGGTAGGAAACTGGTAGCAGAAGCTGATGCAGAGGTCATGGAGGCGGGCTGCTTACTGTCTTGCTCCTCATGATTTGCTCAGCCTGCTTTCTTATAGAACTTAGGACCACAAGCCCACGGGTGTCACCACCCATAATGAGGTGGACTCTCTCCCATAAATCACTAATTTAAAAAAATGCCCTACAATCTTGCCTACAACCTGATCGTATAGAGGCATCTTCTCAATCAAGGCTTCCTACTCTCTGATGACTCTAACTTGTATTAAGTGGACGTAGAACTAGGCAGTACACCACCTAAGCAGTGTCAGACTAGGATTCCATCTCATGGCGTGGGTCATAAAGTCAATCTGATAGTAGTTGGTTATTCTCAACAGTTTTATACCACTATTGCACCAGCATTTCTTCATTTTAAATTTTCTTTTTTTAAATTTTCTATATTCTTTGTTTACATTCCAAATGATCGCCCCTTTCCTGGTTCTCTCCTCCCTATATGTCCCATAAGCCTTCTTCTCTCCACCCATTCTCCAATCACCTCCCTCCTTTTTCTCTATCTGTCTTGGTATTCCCCTACAATGCTGGATCAAGCCTTTCCAGGGCCTTCTCCTTACTTCTTCATGGGAGTTATTTGTTATGTTTATTGTGTCTTGGGTATTCACAGCTTCTGGGCAAATTAGTATCTACTTATCAGTGATTGCATTCCATGTGTATTCTTTTGTGATTGGATTACCTCACTTAGGATGATATTTTTTAGCTCTAACCATTTGCCTAAGAATTTCATGAATTCACTGTTTTTAATTGCTGAGTAGTATTCCATTGTGTAAATATACAACATTTTCTGTATCCATTCCTCCACTGAGGGACATCTGGGTTCTTTCCAGCTTCTGGCTATTATAAATAAGGCTGCTATGAACATAATGGAGCATATGTCCTTATTACATGCCGGGGAATCCTCTGGATATATGCCCAGGAGAGGTATAGCAGGGTCCTCGGGAAGTGTCATGTCCAGTTTTCTGAGGAACCGCCAGACTGATTTCCATAGTGGTTGTACCATCTTGCAATCCTACCAGCAGTGGAGGAATGTTCCTCTTTCTCCACATCCTTGCCAACACCTGCTGTCTCCTGAGTTTTTAACCTTAGCCATTCTGACTGGTGTGAGGTGAGATCTCAGGGTTGTTTTGATTTGTATTTCCTTAATGACTAATGATGTTGAGCATTTCTTAAGTGCACCAGCATTTCTTTCAGGCTGGTCATCATTTTATGTGTCAAAGGATTTATAGCTGAGCTTGGTACTTATCTCTTGTGCGGTTGTGAACAGAATAACTTACAGTACTGTGAACACTACTAGTCAGTAGGGATAAAGGCTTTAGTTGAGCTCCAGCTCAAATTCTCCATCTTCAATGAGTTGTGTAGGTATTCTCTTCAGCAATAGGGCTTTACCATCAGTTTTTAGGGAGCAGCCAATAGATTTGCCAATACCCTGGATTCTTTAAGGATTTCCATGGGACCCTGTTAATAACCAGCTCAATTAGATGTAACCCATTACTAGCACTGGAGGCTTCATTTGGTGGCAAGAGTTATCTAGTTGGATTTTTGATCTAGGAGAAAAAAAAGTCATTTCTTCTACCTGTGCCCACACTCTACTTTCTGGCTAAGTTAAATCTCTTTGTGAGATCATGCACAGAGCTGTATGTCTTTCAGATTCTTGAGAGAGTACTCTGACTTCAGTGGCCCCAATAAGACCATTGTTAAGTGTCTTGACTTAAATTTAGGGGTGATGTGTTCATTTTCTTATGCATGCATAGCTCAATGAAGGGACTTGCCAAGCTGATACTCATGATGACCTAATGAAGAAGGAAATGGAACTCTGTTAAAATCTTTTAGCTTAGTTCCCCCCTATCTCTCCGTCCCTCCCTCCCTCTCTCCCTCCCCCTCCCCCTCTCCTTCTCCCTCCCTCCCTCCCTCCCCCCCCTCTCTCTTTCTCTCTCTTTCTCTCTCTCTCCCCTCCCCCAGACGACAATGTTGGGTGTCTTATTCAGTCCTGTTCTCTTATTTTATTTTATTTTATTTTATTTGTTGAGACAGGGTCTCTCACTGAACCTAGAGTCATCAATTGGCCTTGACTGACTGGTCAATGAATTCCAAGGGCCTATCTGTCTCCTGTCCCTAGCATGAAGGTTATATACATGTACCAGGGCAGGCCAGTCTGGCTTTTCCTTGGGTCTTAGGGACTGGAACTCAGGTTTCATGCTTATAGTGGGAGTACTTTACCTACTGAACTATCTGCCCATGCATGTAATTGGAAATTTTAAAAAATTCCATTTCCCTCAAATTTTGGTGCCTCTGTGATACCTCATATTGCTAGAGCTTTGCCTATTTAATGCTGCTTGTGACACATCTTACTTAGAGAACACTAACAACAAAGCCTTGTAACTTATTTAGCAATAGTCATGAATGTCTGATAGCCAAGACTGGACATATAGGGTACCACATTTATCTACAAATATTTATTTCATATCTGTGATGTATTGTCATGGTTATGGATCTCTGGAGACCATGGCAAGAGTGAAAAACTCTTGAGCTACGTTATTGACATCTGAAAGCCTGGGCATCAGGTGGTCATAAAATTGCTCACATTAGTTCAGAATAAAGAGATTCATGATAATAATAGTAACATCAAACAGATGACTTCCTGAAGAAATCATGTTCCAATAAGGAAAAAATGGATAAAATTTACAATTTGCTTGAAAACTGTGAAAATTTACATGACAGCGATTTTATACATGACTACTTATTAAAAGAGAAACACCCACACTTCTCAGGGTGGTTCTGCTCCTCTTCAGATGGCAAACTGTTGCTGCTTTGCCTTGCTTATTTCCTCGAGCTATAACAAGGAGAGAAGCTTTTCATCCAAAGCACTAAAAATGTTTAGCTTCAGTAGTTCAAGCCAATGAAGCAAGGTCTAGAGATGCTTTGTTAAAGTAGTGTTTTCATATAATTGGAAGGTGCAGTTTCAAGGCTGTTGGCAGTGGAAGAAAACTTAATTGCTTATTTCATTTATATCCATGACTGCTGACACAAAGAGTTTAACTCCTTTGTTTCAAAAGTGGGTATTGTTTTTACAATTGTGTTTTGAAACATGTATTGAATTCAAGATTTTATTCCACTTACTGTTTGCCACCAAAACATCAGGACACTATTTAGGTCACAGAGTACTTTGTGCCAGGCACTTTTCACATATTTTTTATGTGAATCTCACAGTGGTGATGGGGGGGGGAGGGGGAGGGGAAAGGGAGGCGGAGAGAGCAAACTACCCTTACTTACCTACTCATCTGTCCATATAGCCAGCGAGTACTTCTTTATGGCTTACTATGTAGCAAGCACACGTATCAAGGCAATTACAATAGTCAGCATGTCTTGTGAGTGAAGAGAGGACTCTACCCAGCCACACCTCTTAAAAGGTTTCTGGGGTCGGGGAAGCTGCTGCTGGATTCATGGGGAAGTACATCACCCATATTAGCTAGTTCCCCTTCTGCTGTAGTCAGCTGGAAGAAAGGTAATTCACACACACACACACACACACACACAGAGAGAGAGAGAGAGAGAGAGAGAGAGAGAGAGAGAGAGAGAGAGAGAGAGAGAAAGAGAGAGAAAGAGAGAGAAAGTGAAATGAGTTTCTAGAGACAAAGAAAGTAGTCTAATCCAGGAGCTTGCTAACAGGAGTAAATCAGAGTGGATTAAGATGTGATGATATGGGGCTGGGGAGGTGGCTCAGTGGGTAAGAACACTGACTGCTCTTCCAGAGGTCCTGAGTTCAAATCCCAGCAACCACATGTTGGCTCACAACTATCCGTAACAAGATCTGACTCCCTCTTCTGGTGTGTCTGAAGACAGCTACAGTGTACTTACATATATTAATAAATAAATCTTTTTTTAAAAAAGATGTGATAATATGGATATTAAAAGAGGTGTCACTGTGTATAAACAGGTAATGAAGTTGGATATGTGAGTTACATATATTTGAGGAGAGCTTTTCTTTTCTTTTCCTTTTGAAGTCAGGTTTCATATAGCCCAGGCCAGCCTTGAACTAACTATGTAGTCAAAGATTCTGCTGACCTTCTGATCCTCTTGCCTCTGCCTCACAATGATTGGGGTTAGAGGTAAGTACTATCATGCCCAGTTATACACAGTGAGGAAAATTAGACCAGCGCTTCCTACATTCCAGGCCCTCCTACAACTGAGCCTCAGCCCTCAGCCCTCAGAGCCAGGGCTGTGGCACCTCCTCTGACAGATTTTCTAGCCATCTGTGGACATTTTCTTTTTAATCTTAGAATTCGATTTTGCTCCTGCATACACACAGAAAGCCTATATAAAGTAGTACCCTTCTTGTAAGAGAAAAAAAAATGTTTCAATAAATAGTAAGGGTCATTCCAAGTTTTTCTCCCGACTCTGTTCTTTGTTCTGGTGATAGTGTTCACAAATTCAGAGACAGCGTGTCTCTGTGACTTAATTATGATGAGTGTAATAATGAGAGTAGGTGGTTTTATTATGCCAGAGGAGATAATTAAATAGGGAATTGCACTATTATCTAGGCTTGCAGTATTTACATCATGCTTATAAAAATGATATTATGATTCTACTATATATTGCTCAGATAAAAATATTTGCAATCAATTCTCCAGATCAGTGGTCATTAAGAAATATATTAGATGATCACTTAAAGACTCTGGGACTTTTGTAAGCTCAATTGATGTCATAGACTTCCCATCTGACTATTTGTTTTGTCAATAGATTGTCAGTTCTTCCTTGTCCCCACAACTTTTGCTGAAATAAACTTATCACTGAAGTAGATAGAATAGGAATATAGTGGCAGCTTAGCTTAAAATTTTCACACCTTTTCCCTTGTAAATCACATACTAGGAGGATAGAGGGAAAAAATCTATCCTCAAATTAGACTCTCAACAAAGCTATAAAACAGCCCCCAAACTCTAAGCTGTAACCTAAGTAAATGAAATAAACTTTTATTTTATGCCCACAGAAATGTTATGAAGATGACATTGTGGATGTATAAACATGGGAAGTAAATGAAGCCCTAGCAGTGGCAGACCTTAGAACTCAAAAGCAAAAAAGTCACTTCCAAAGGAAGTGGGGCCCTGTGTCAGGAAGAAAGTCTGTAAGGTAAACTTTGGAAGCAGGACGTAATGGTTAAGAGATGCTGCAGAGAGCATCTCGGGAAAGTCAGGAGGTGAATTAGCTCAGAAAATCCCTTGGTCTAAACAGAAGCAACAGTTTGGGGTCTAGGCAAAGACACTCCTTGTAGTATCAATGGCAAACAAAGAAACCCAGGGCAATTGCAGATGGCTAGAAGCTCTCCTGGAGCATCCTGGTACTACAACTCTATGGGGTGTATAAGCAATACTGTAAACAGACTACTGCCTTCGTGCAAAAATTGAGGATCTCTTGAACAAAATATACTGGGAAAGAACATCTGGAATGTCTTGCTAATAGGTGGTCCAGTAAAATCCAACTAATTGAAATGTGAGTAAGGACTGGAGTAAACATACCATTAAGATGAAAAATAATGTCAGATGTATCTATTGGGGCTGTGATCCCTATGATCCATTATCTCTGCACTGAGTCCAGTTGTGGTTTTCTGTGAAGAGAAGCTTCTTTGATGTAGTTACACTCATCTTTGGCTATAAGGAAAAGACTCAGAATGTTAGTAGGAATTATGCTGCTCTAGCACAGTTGTGATAGCACATTCTCTTCTAAGGTTCATGACCTGAGTAGCTCCAGGGAGTTGGGTAGTTTTCTAGTACCAAGCATGTTCTCTCTTGTTGAGTGGACTTTGACTCTATTAGATAGCTGTTGGTTAGCAGCAACAGGTGAGTGCCACCTATATATTTATTATATATACACAGATTTATTTGAGGCAATATTAATCAGGGAAAAAGAGGCTATCAATTTGAGAGTGGGCATGGAGGGTTGGAGTTAGACGACTTGAGGGTGGTTAGGGATGAAAGGGAAAAGGAATCATGAGGTTAATTATACATAAATTAAAATAAAAATAAATTTGTCATAAATGTCCACAGGCGTATCCAAACTCTGCTGTATAGAAACAAATCATAAAAACTGAGGCTAGGTAGCAGGTGAAAATTACATATAAAGTTAAAAACTATAATTTGAAATTCCAATGTAATAAAAAATAATGTAATAATTATAGTGTTAAAGGAAGAGCATGAAATAGAAGTAAAAGAAAGCCAGCAAGTGCCGAGGAGTCAATAGGTTCACCAGACAGATGTTGGAGGAGCAAAAGCAAGGAGTGCCACAAAGAAAAAGAAGAACGGAATGATTCGGAAGTTAAGACAGAGTTACAAGGAACATAACACAGAGAGGAGGTCATTGAAAGGCTCAGAAACAGACGTAAACGATAGAAATGATCAAGACAAGCAAGCGAAAGAAAAACACCCGGTAAGAGAAGACTGAAGTCGGAAAAAACCTACGGCAGAGGTACAGTAAATGCACAGCTGGGTGTTCTGAAGATCACCCAATACAATGTCCTGTAACAAATACATGAAACATAGCTGGTGAAAACCCTCCTAGAGAAGAGACTCTGGGGTTTTACATGGGAAGGGCACACAGTATTTCATGAGAAAATGACCCAGAATCATCACTGTCAGGATATGCTAGCATAGCGTACAAAGATGATAATCATCCCCTAAACAGATAAATGATTGCTATATATAAGTTAAGTGAAAGAAAATTAGACAGCCATTGGGTATCTTCTTTGTAACAGTATAGAACAGCTTAACAGCATCTAGGAGATACCCAAGGAAAAGACAGAATTTTATATCGCATTTAACCATCGTATTAGCTATGGCTTTATAATAGCTGGAAGATGGTAATAGTATAAGCTTTTCTTTTTTTTCTTTTTTTTTATTCAATATATTTTTTATTTACATTTCAAATGATTTCCCCTTTTCTAGCCCCCCCACTCCCCGAAAGTCCCATAAGCCCCCTTCTCTCCCCCTGTCCTCCCACCCACCCCTTCCCACTTCCCCATTCTGGTTTTGCCGAATACTGCTTCACTGAGTCTTTCCAGAACAAGGGGCCACTCCTCCTTTCTTCTTGTATCTCATTTGATGTGTGGATTATGTTTTGGGTATTCAGTTTTCTAGGTTAATATCCACTTATTAGTGAGTGCATACCATGATTCACCTTTTGAGTCTGGGTTATCTCACTTAGTATGATGTTCTCTAGCTCCATCCATTTGCCTAAGAATTTCATGAATTCATTGTTTCTAATGGCTGAATAGTACTCCATTGTGTAGATATACCACATTTTCTGCATCCACTCTTCGTTGAGGGATACCTGGGTTCTTTCCAGCTTCTGGCAATCATAAATAGGGCTGCTATGAACATAGTAGAACATGTATCCTTATTACATGGTGGGGAATCCTCTGGGTATATGCCCAGGAGTGGTATAGCAGGATCTTCTGGAAGTGAGGTGCCCAGTTTATGGAAGAACCGCCAGACTGATTTCCAGAGTGGTTGTACCAATTTGCAACCCCACCAGCAGTGGAGGAGTGTTCCTCTTTCTCCATATCCTTGCCAACAGCTGCTGTCTCCTGTATTTTTAATCTTAGCCATTCTGACTGGTGTAAGGTGAAATCTCAGGGTTGTTTTGATTTGCATTTCCCTAATAACTAATGAAGTTGAGCATTTTTTAAGATGCTTCTCCGCCATCTGAAGTTCTTCAGGTGAGAATTCTTTGTTTAACTCTGTACCCCATTTTTTAATAGGGTTGTTTGGTTTTCTGGAGTCTAACTTCTTGAGTTCTTTATATATATTGGATATTAGCCCTCTATCTGATGTAGGATTGGTGAAGATCTTTTCCCAATTTGTTGGTTGCTGATTTGTCCTTTTGATGATGTCCTTTGCCTTACAGAAACTTTGTAATTTTATGAGGTCCCATTTGTCAATTCTTGATCTTAGAGCATACGCTATTTATTTCCTAATAAATTATAATAATTATTGTAGCAATCCTTTTCACTGGAGGTCAGCATGCAGAAGAATACGAATTGATCCATCCTTGTCTCCTTGTACTAAGCTCAAATCCAAATGGATCAAGGACCTCCACATAAAGCCAGATACTCTGAAGCTAATTGAAAAGAAACTGGGGAAGACCCTTGAGGACATCAGTACAGAGAAAAAGTTTCTGAGTACAAGCCTTTCTTAACACAATTTACCAGAAGATGAAATGTACTATAGAAAATGATAATGAGGGAAACTACAGGGAAAGTGAGCTTCAAACACAGAAAGTTCTAAGAGAAAACCATAGGTAAGATAGGGCTTTCATAGTTAAGTGTGTTGAGTTAATATTTATATGCAATGGACAGGTTAAATCACATTTGAGAAAGGGCCTGAGGTAGCTGTCCTTTGATAGTCTTTCTTTAAGGGTTAATTTTTGGTTGGTACCTAAAATCTTGATGTGGGAAGAACTCCATTTGTAGTTCTGAAGAGTTTCAGTGTCTAAACTATGAAACACATTTTATGTTAAGCACCTTTCTTTTGGGGAACCTGGAATTTTTGTATGAGCTAGGGAGAGGATGCTATATGATCCACTACGTATAAAAATCTTGGGCACGGTCTCTAACAAGCTTCATGCTGGGCAGCATTTCTCTCATGTCATTATAGCTAGAGGAATTGTGTGTGCCCCTACCTTATTTTGTTTGTTGAGCTTGTGCCTGGTTTTTCTCCAGACTCTACCCACTGTACCTTTTCTCCTAGTTTTCACCCTAAAAAATTACGAGATGTGAACAACAATGCTCTATCCTGTGAGGTCTCTTTATGAATCACTAAATTTAGGCGTTAGCAAACCCTCAGCCAATTCAGGTTAGTTTCAGGGTATCAGCAGTTACACAGTAATAAAAACCAAACATTCCTATGTGTTCAGAAGCATACTGTGAAAAGAATACAAGAAGTTTGTAAAACAAAGACATCTGTGACTCCTCTCTATCCTTCTCTCTCTAAAATGACAACTAAAGCCAGCTCTTATAAATGTGTGTGTAAATATGCCTTGTTCACTTGTAAAATAGAATGGCCTCTAGATTGATTTAGATAACAAGACTGAATTTTGTGCTTAATCTAAAAGCCATTTTTAGATCAGTTCAGAGGCAGTAAACATGAGAGCACAATCAGATTTATACCATTGAATGAAATAAAAAATAAGCAAAAGCTGAAGTCTGAAAGTTTATTTTCTTTTTCCTTTTTCCAGAAGTGTTTGAAGAGATAGATATAATTGCCTTGAGGTAGCCCACGAATATACCCATTTTTAGAGTTGGCTTTTTATAAGAAATAAACAAGTGGGGTAGGGAACTTCAAAGCCAACTACCCAGTGTGTTTTCTTTTCAGGCACTTTGCATGCTCCTTGGTTGTGACCTCTCATAGGGGCACTAGGGGCATGAGGAGGCAGGAAGGCCACGGCCAGGTCCAGGGAGAGGGCTCATTGTTCTTTATTTGTAGTTTCCATTTGTCCTTCCTGTGGTTCTTCCATCTGAGCAGTGGCAACTCATACCTTTCTGCTTATATGGAGTCTCTGAGGTGTGATTCTTCCTAAAGCGGGCGTCTTGCTCTAACTTCCTAAGTTCCTGTAACTCTCTCTCTACTGCCCATCTCCTAAGGGTTGGACCAGCTTCTGTGTTAGCCTCATGCCTCAGTGTCCTGGCTTTTTAATAACTGTGTAACAGACTTCCTGTTTTTTTTGGATTCACTTTGTTGAAATATGCCATGTGTATTTCTGCTAGACTCATCCCTCTGTGTTTTAGTTTTTTCAGATGTGAACTGAAGATAATGATGGTGAACATGATGGTTATGCAGACTAAGTGAGTTAATAGATATAGGTTCTTAGAACAAATTGCTTAGACTAAAACACATAGATACACATCATATATAGGTATGTATAATTTTATATATAATATATATAATATTACACACACACACACACACATATATGTATTGTTACTGTTGAAAATAAGAAGTTTTTAAATAGTTGGTAAATAAATGTGTTTACCAACTCTTCTTGCTTCCCGACAGAAAACCACCGGGCTTAGATAAATTTACAGGGGATTTTTTTCTAAAAATATAAAGTGTAAACATTATTCTACACACGGATAAAAAGGAAAAACTCCTAATTTAATTTGGTGATATGACCATAACATTGTAACACAGCTTAAGAAATATTTTTACCAAACATTATAATATTATGTCACATTAAAAGTTAAGATGAAATATCCTTGTAAGACATGAGCAATGAAAACAAGACGATGCATTAAACAGTAGTCCATGCACAGGACCAAGTCAGAAATTCAAGTTTCCCTGAAGTCATGGCCTCACCATTAGAAATTCTAGGAGTGCAATCACTATATTAACCAGTGTAATTGCATTTCAGAGACCCAGGGCTTGCTGGATCTGTGGTCTATTCTCTTTCCTATTTATCTTCAATCCCATGAATCCAGGTTTTCTGAACTGGAAAGACTATCCCAGCCTGGCCTGTTTTTATACAGCTCTCAAGTTAAGAGTGGTTTTTATGGCTACCAAGATGTAGCCAGTAGAGGTTTTGGCAAACAGGCCTGTCAAAGTGAGCTTGATTGCCAGAGCCCACATAAAGGTGGTAAAGGTTGTAAGAGAAATGACTCCAGGACTGTCTTCTCACCTCACATAGACACTGTAGCTTGCATGTGCACATACATTGGTGTGCACACACAATAATTAAAACTTTAAAGAGAATTTAAGAATTACTTTCAGTGTTGTACAAAAGCAAAGGTAAACAAAACCACCAACAGAGACAGAGACTGTTCCACGTGACTCGGGGACCTGAACTGTTTTCTACTCGCCCTCCCACCTAAAGGGTTCTGCTGGATTCAATATAGTCCTGTTTGGAATAGGCTGACTTAAGTTTAAATATTATTGGTTTTTATTTAATGCATTCATAAGGTACATACATTTTCAAGACTGCACAAACTTCATGAAATGATCACAGCTATTTAAACAGCATGGAGATAAACAATATAATTTGTTCCCATTCTCATCGGAGTTCTTGCAAATGCATACCTACACCTTCACTCTATCACAGGCTTCAGGCACTTTTAAAAAGAATACTTCTCATATTCTTATTTCGCCCACCCTTACTAATTTTCTGCCCACCAGAAGGAAAAGTGTCTTAACTTTATCATTATCTTGCTCAATTTCTTTTAACAACTTGAAAGCTTTAACAGAAAAGAGAACGCAAAACTACATCAAGTCCAGTAACATGAAGCTAACCGAACTGTGTAGGATGGCAATGTTTTTCCCCCTAAACAGACAGAACATAACAGTGAGAAATAACATAGCACTTCACTTTAAATAGATTAGAGAGAATGACACTTTGTGTCTTCAAGGTAGCATGCACACAATGGAACGGGCAAGTTGCTATGGAAACAAATGAATGACAGGAAAAACAGTCACATAAATTTATATAATTTGTGAGTTTCTGAGAATTTTTAGTTCTAAGTTTATAATACACAGAACTTCTTACCAATAGGGCACTTATCTTTCTTGGTAAACATATTTTTTTTTGTCTATATATGCTTCAATACTTCTACTGATTGAATTACTTTAAAAAGTCTACCTGATTGATTAGAATTTGTAAGGCTTATAATTATAATTATATTAATTATATTTATATTATGTTTGCTTTTTTGTGATTTGCTTTTTGTTCTGATTTGTGTGTTTGCGTGGGACATGTGTGTGCATGTGTGTGTTTGTGTGTGGGACATGTGTGTATGTGTGTATTTTATGTGTGTGTTGTGTGTGTATTGTGTGTGTGTATACATGTGTTTTTGAGAGGAAG
Source organism: Apodemus sylvaticus (assembly GCF_947179515.1). NCBI lineage: Eukaryota > Metazoa > Chordata > Mammalia > Rodentia > Muridae > Apodemus > Apodemus sylvaticus. Next base: position 64,942,953 of record NC_067482.1, on the reverse strand, counting down.
ACTCACTGTGTAGGCCTTGAACTTGTGATCCTTCTTCTTACTCAGGTTCCCACTTTACTTACAGAGTCAATGCAATTGACAGTTAATAATTAAAATTCTTAGATTAAAATTTAGCACAAATAAGTAATAAGTAGAGAAATGAGAATACTCATCTAGAAATCAATACATTAAAATGCCAAGTTTTGACTCCAAAATGGATATGAAATTAGTATAGAAGCAACAATTGGAACTTATGTTCTGATGGAAGGATTCTATGCCTTAGCCCAATGATATTTTCATGTGTTTTTCCAAAATAAAAACAACCATGAATCCACTATTTCACCAAGCATTTATTTAAAGCATTCTTGTTCTCAGAATTATTCCAGGTACTGGGAATAGAAGAAAATAAAATCTTCTGAGCAAAGTCCCTGTTCTCAAGGCAGAATAGACTAAACACCGCATTAGCTGGTAGTAGTTAAGTGCCTAATGAGAATCAAGCACAGGGCTTGTTTCCTGATGAGAACTTGTGGAAGTCCTCCTGCTTGGTCTGAATTCTGCATGACATGAAGGCGGTAGGGGGTGAAGACAGCAGGAACACCCAGTGAAGACAGAGCATGGGCAGAAACTGTGATAGAAATGATCTTTTCCAAGAGTTCGGAGATGCATTTTCACTCAGTACTCAAGTCCAGGGGCATTCAGATCACTGGGCTGTTGCTCATTCGGAGGAAAGTATTCAATGGAGAGAAGAGTGTTGCCTTTGACTCTTTCTGTAGCCATGGCCCCTGAGTCTTCACAACCTTTTAGTATCAGACAGAAACAATCAAGCAGCATCCTTTGCCTCCTTCTGGTCTGCATTTCTTTCCTCCCTCCTCCCTCCTCCCTCCTTCCTCCTCCCTACTCCTCCCTTCCCCTTCTTTTCCTCTGCTGCCTCAGTCTTTCCCTTTCTCCTGTCCTTTCACCCTCCCTTCCAACCACAAGCTTCTGTGAAGTGGCCTGGCTGTGCTTACATGACAAAGCCACAGTGAGGGATGTTTAAAGCAAACAGATCCATCAGTTGGAGTTCTTGAAGAACAGGTGGTCCTCAGCCAACAAATTCAAATGCACAGCTTGCTTCAGCCTTGGCTGATTTTTTTTTCTGAGGCAGAATTGAAAAGTTCCAGATTCCCCAATTTCAAAGCACAATAACCTCTTCTGTTTGTTTCACTTATTATAGCAAATGTCTCATTTGTGAGATCAACATGTTTGGCATGTGCACTCGGAGGTGGGAGTGTGGGGGAAAGTGTTATGCCAACAGTGACGGGGAAACTAAACTTTGTTCTCTGTGCACGAAAATAATGACTAATTCCTTTCCACCAGGGCTGTCCTTTGGAATACTAGTGTTGAAAATTCAGCTCACTGGTGGGGAATAAATAGACATGTAAATAATGCGACAAGAAAAACACAACTCAGATCACATGCTAGACAGCAATATGAAAACGTCCCAGAGTACATAGCAAATCCCTAATGGAATATATTTTAGAACATTTGGACAAGTAGGTAGGGAAGAATTACCTTTGTTACATTACAAAAGATTAAACATAACTGTTTAGGCAGGGCATGTATCTCTGAAGCCAGACACTCTGAAGCTAATAGAAAAGAAACCGGGGAAGACCCTTGAGGACATCGGTACAGGAGGAAAGTTCCTGAACAGCTTATGCTCTAAGATCAAGAATTGACAAATGGGACCTCATAAAATTACAAAGTTTCTGTAAGGCAAAGGACACCATCAAAAGGACAAATCGGCAACCAACAAATTGGGAAAAGATCTTCACCAATCCTACATCAGATAGAGAGCTAATATCCAATATATACAAAGAACTCAAGAAGTTAGATCCCAGAAAGCCAAATAACCCTATTAAAAATGGGGTACAGAGCTAAACAAAGAATTTTCACCTGAAGAACTTCGGATGGCTGAGAAGCATCTTAAGAAGTGCTCAACTTCATTAGTCATTAGGGAAATGCAAATCGAAACAACCCTGAGATTTTACCTTACACTAGTCAGAATGGCTAAGATTAAAATGTCAGGAGACAGCAGGTGTTGGCGAGGATGTGGAGAAAGAGGAACATTCCTCCACTGCTGGTGGGGTTGCAAATTGGTACAATCACTCTGGAAATCAGTCTGGTGGTTCCTCAGAAAACTGGGCACGTCACTTCTGGAGGATCCTGCTATACCTCTCCTGGGCATATACCCAGAGGATTCCAGCAGGTAATAAGGATACGTGCTCCACTATGTTCATAGCAGCCCTATTTATAATAGCCAGAAGCTGGAAAGAACCCAAGTATCCCTCAACGGAAGAATGGATGCAAAAAATGTGGTATATCTACACAATGGAGTACTCTTTAGCCATTAGAAGCAATGAATTCATGAAATTCTTAGGCAAATGGATGGAACTGGAGAACATCATACTAAGTGAGGTAACCCAGTCTCAAAAGATCAATCATGGTTACAGAGCAATAGTGTTAAAAACTGCATGGTATTGGTACAGTGACAGGCAGGAGGATCAATGGAACAGGATTGAAGATCCAGAAATGAACCCACACACCTATGGCCACTTGATCCTCGACAAAGAGGCTGAAAACATCCAATGGAAAAAAGATAGCCTTTTCAACAAATGGTGCTGGTTCAACTGGAGGGCAGCATGTAGAAGAATGCGAATTGATCCATTCTTGTCTCCTTGTACTAAGCTCAAATCCAAATGGATCAAGGACCTCCACATAAAGCCAGACACTCTGAAGCTAATAGAAAAGAAACTGGGGAAGACCCTTGAGGACATCAGTACAGGGAGAAAGTTTCTGAACAGAACACCAATAGCGTATGCTCTAAGAGCAAGAATTGACAAATGGGACCTCATAAAATTACAAAGTTTCTGTAAGGCAAAGGACACCATCAAGAGGACAAATCGGCAACCAACAAATTGGGAAAAGATCTTCACCAATCCTACATCAGATAGAGGGCTAATATCCAATATATATAAAGAACTCAAAAAGTTAGACTCCAGAAAACCGAACAACCCTATTAAAAAATGGGGTACAGAGTTAAACAAGGAATTCTCACCTGAAGAAATTCGGATGGTGGAGAAGCATCTTAAAAAATGCTCAACTTCATTAATCATTAGGGAAATGCAAATCAAAACAACCCTGAGATTTCATCTTACACCAGTCAGAATGGCTAAGATTAAAAATTCAGGAGACAGCAGGTGTTGGAGAGGGTGTGGAGAAAGAGGAACACTCCTCCACTGCTGGTGGGGTTGCAAATTGGTACAACCACTCTGGAAATCAATCTGGCGGTTCCTCCGAAAACTGGGCACCTCACTTCCAGAAGATCCTGCTGTACCACTCCTGGGCATATACCCAGAGGATTCCCCACCATGTAATAAGGATACATGCTCTACTATGTTCATAGCAGCCCTATTTATAATTGCCAAATGCTGGAAAGAACCCAGGTATCCCTCAACAGAAGAGTGGATGCAAAAAATGTGGTATATCTACACAATGGAGTACTATTCAGCCATTAGAAACAATGAATTCATGAAATTCTTAGGCAAATGGATGGAGCTAGAGAACATCATACTAAGTGAGGTAACCCAGACTCAAAAGGTGAATCATGGTATGCACTCACTAATAAGAGGATATTAACCTAGAAAACTGGAATACCCAAAACATAATCCACACATCAAATGAGACACAAGAAGAAAGGAGGAGTGGCCCCTGGTTCTGGAAAGACTCAGTGAAGCAGTATTCGACAAAACCAGAACGGGGAAGTGGGAAGGGGTGGGTGGGAGGACAGGGGAAGAGAAGGGGGCTTACGGGACTTTCGGGGAGTGGGGGGCTAGAAAAGGGGAAATCATTTCTAATGTAAATAAATCATATCGAATAAAAAAAATTAAAAAAAGATCAATCATGGTATGCACTCACTAATAAGTGCATATTAGCCTAGAAAATTGGAATACCCAAAACATAATCCACACATCAAATGATGTACAAGAAGAATGGAGGAGTGGCTCCTGGTTCTGGAAAGACTCAGTGTAGCAGTATAGGGCAAAACCAGAACAGGGAAGTGGGAAAGCAGTGGATGGGAGAACAGGGGGAGGGAAGGGTGCTTATGGGACTTTCGGGGGTAGGGGGCCAGAAAAGGGGAAATTGTTTGAAATGTAAATAAAAATATATTGAATTATAAAAAAAAAAAAAGAAAACGTCCCAGAGTACATAGCAAATCTCTAATGCAATATATTTTAGAACATTTGGACAAGCAGGTAGGGAAGAATTACCTTTGTTACATTACAAAAGATTAAACATAACTGTTTAGGCAGGGGATGTATCTCAGTGGGTCGAGTGCTTGGGTAAAGCACTGAGTTTGTTCCCCAACGCTGTATAGTCAAGGCATGATAGTGCGTGCCTGTAATCCCAGCACTGTGGATGTGGAGCTAGGAGGATCAGAAGTTCAAGGTTGTCCTCAGGAGTTCCAGATCAGCTTGGGCTATGTGAGACCCTGTTTCCAAAACAATCTAAATAAGGAGCTGGGGAGAGGACAATTAAAGCTCTTGTAGAAAACTAGCATTTGGTTCTTAGCATCCAAATTGGCTCCTCACAAGTGCTTGTAATTTCAGTTACAGGACATCTGAGGCCCTGTACTTATCTTTTTGGGCACTTGAAATATACCTGGTACACATACAACACACGCACACACACACACACACACACACACACACACACTTTTAAATTTAAATAAGTAATGTAAACTATTAGTCAAGTCAGCGCTATTTATATACTATTATTATTATGCCTATTGCTTCAACTGATACTGTGTGATGGCATCTTTAGAAATATCATGGGGCTGGGACTGAAGAGATGGCATAGTGCTTATGAGCATAAGCTTCCCTTGCAAAAACTGGAGTTCTGTTCCCAGGACCTGTATCAGTTGGCTCACAGCCATCTGTGACACCAGCTTCAGGGGGTCCAATGTCTTCTGTGTGTGCCTGACTATACACCCAGAGATACAGACACATGTACATCCACATAAATAAAAAAGTAAAATCTTCAAAGGAAAAAAAAGCAATTTTACAGAGCTAATGGAAGGGTTCACTGAGACTAACCAAATCCATATTAGCCAACGAGAAATACTTATAGTTTATTTATTAATGTATAACTTAAGTATACATATATTTTGGTTCATTACAGTTAATAACCAGATATAAATGCCCTATCTTTTTTCACTAAGGACTAATGGAATCTTTAACTTTGCTTTGCGATGGAAAGGGTCCTGCTTTGGGCTGTCCCTCATTTATTTTCTCCCTTGTATCTCTTTTGGGAGACACCATGAAAAAATCTGCCTCACTGCATGAAATAATATAAGACCAAGCCGGAGAAATCTTAGTCTCTGCTTCTCCTCTCATCGCCTACATTCGTTCCCCTTTGGCCTCTGGAGCCATCTGTGTTCAGTCAATAGCAAAAGGAAGAAAATGGACAATATTATCTCATATCCATACCGAGCAGGAGGTGGTGGCAAAAAGCCCCTCACACAGCACCGAGGAGCAGCTGCCTCCCGCCTCCTTTTAGATGCAGAGGTAAGGGGGGAAATTCGACCCCAGTGGGAGGTGTTTCTTGAGTCATCTATAGTAAAGAACTGATATTTGCTTTGTAACTTGCCATGATCCAGTATTTTTAAAATGCAAGGAAAATTTATCCTATGTAAAAAATGAATTTGAAAACAAACAAAATACAATTTCCATTTTTAGCGGTTTACTAGATAGCCCTGGAACTAGGGCTTGGAACTCACTATATTGACCACTTTCTACAGATCCAACAGCCTCTGTCTCCCAAGTGTTGGGATTAAAGTAATGTACTATAATGGCTGGCTAAAAATTCTATTTTTACTTAAAATTTATCAGACAACAATACTTGGTCAAAATTCTCTACATTCCTTAGGTCCTAAAACTTTGTGTGATCACACTTAGTTTTGTCATGACAACCAATGAAGAGTTTGTAGATAGGTACTGGTGCACGGCTCATGCTCTAGTAGCACTGCCTTATACGGCAGGAAGGAATGCATTTACTCTATAGATGGTATCTCTGGCTCACTCCGAAAGTACTTATAAAGTCTTGTCATCGCAATTTGATATAATTACTTGTTTGACATTTATCTTTCTGCTTTTTAGATGCCGAGCTCTGGCAGGGCAGAGATCACATGTTTTGTTTACAGTCCTGTCCTCAGTACTAAGCTGAGTGCTTGGCATGCAGTTAGAGGTTAGTAACTACATGACAAAACTCCACTCTCAGGCTACACCTGGAACAGTCCCTGTGAAAACATGTTTATATAGAGTGCATGACATTAATTTATTTAACAAAAACTCTGTTGCTTTCTTCTGCTAATTAAATAGTTTCCAATGTCACGTATATGGAAGATCATGCTGTATATCTCCATAATGCAGAAAAGAGGGATTTCCTTGGGACAATGGATCTAATGAAATGATAGGCAAGTCGTTGTCAGTTAGATAGCTGCCTCAGTTATAGCAAGAGGGGTGATAATTGTTGTCAAAACCCAGTGGAAAGGAAGAATAGTTTAGTAAGAAAAACAAGAAGAAACATTTTGCCTTGTATATAGAACACTAAGAAACCCAGGGAATATCTGCTTAGTTCTTTAGCTCATGAGATCAGAAACAAAAGATCTAGGCAATGGCCACTGAAGATATGCAACCGTGGCAGACAGGATGTTGCTCAGAGGATAAACTTAGTTATTATTTAACTGCCAAATTTCAAAAATAGTCCTGCTCGTCAAGCATGCATCTGATAAAAGTCTTGAAATGATTGTTTGTAATTAATTCCTCCCCAACAGCTGAAAAAATGATGACTTTAAAAAATAGTATTTTATTTATTTACATTCCAGTTGTCCACCCCCCACCCCGCCCTGGCCTGTGCCTCCTCCCACAGTTCCTTATTCCATTCCTCCTTCCCCTTGCTTCCAAGAGGGTGTCCCTACACAAGGTCTCCTCTTCCCTGGGACTTCAAGTCTGTCAAGGATTAAACACATCTTCTCCCACTGAGGCCAGAGCAGGCAGACCTTGCCTATATTTGTGCCAGGGGCCTCCAACCAGCCTGTGAATGCTTCTGGTTGTTGTCTCAGTCTCTGGGAGTTCCCTGAGGTCTGGGTAAGTTGAGACTGCTGGTCTTCCTATGGGGTCATTCAGCCCTTCAGCTTCTTCAGTCCAACCCTAATTCAACCATAGAGGTCCCCAACTTCAGTTCAATGGTTGGGTGTGTAAGTATCTGCTTCTGTTTGGGTGTAAGTATCAGTTTCTGATAGGGCCTCTCAGAGGACAGCCATGTCAGGCTCCTGATGGTAAGCACATCGTAGCATCAGTAATAATGCCAAGGCTTGGGGCCCTCCCATGAGATGGATCCCAAGTTGGACTGGTCATTGGACCCTGAAGTTCTTTTAGACAGGAACAGTTCTGGGTCAGAAATTTTGACTGTGGGTTAGTAACCCTGACCCTTTGCTTGGGGCCCTGTTTATCTACTAGAGGTGGACTCTTCAGGTTCCCTGTCCTCACTGTTGGACATTTTGTCTAAGGTCACCTCCATTGAGTCCTTACAGTATTGCACCTCCCAGATCTCTGGTATTTTCCAGAGGGACTGGGCAGCCTCCCCCCCTACCCACTACCCGAAATGCTGCTTATCTCCATTCATTCTCTTGGCCCTCTGGGCTTCTCTACTGTCCCCCCTCTCATATCTGATCCTATTCCCCTCCACCATCACTTCTCCCACCCAATTCCCTCACTCTCTCTACTTCCTATGACTATTTCGTAACCCCTCCTATGTAGAATTGAAACATCCTCACTTTTGCCTTTCTTCTTGTTACACTTCTTATGGTCTGTGGGTTGTATCCTAGTATTCTCTACTTTTTGGATAATACCCACTAATCAGTGAGTACATACCATGTATGTCTTTTTGGGTCTGAGTTACCTCACTCAGGATGATATTTTCTTGTACTATCCACTTGCCAGCAAAATTCATGTTGTTCTCATTTTTAATAGCTGAATAGTATTCCATTGTGCAAATGAACCACATTTTCTGTATCCATTCTTCAGTTGAGGGGCATTTGGGTTGTTTCTAGCTTCTAGCTATTACAAATAAGTAATATTGCTATGAATATAGTGGAGCACATGTTCTTGCGGTGTGGTGGGGGCATGTTTTAGGTATATGCCCAAGTGGTATAACTAGGTCTTCAGGTAGAACTATTTCCAATTTTCTTTCTTTTTTTTTTATTTTTTTATTCGATATAATTTTTTATTTACATTCCAAATGATTTCCCCTTTTCTAGCCCCCCACTCCCTGAAAGTCCCGTAAGCCCCCTTCTCTTCCCCTGTCCTCCCACCCCCCCTTCCCACTTCCCCGTTCTGGTTTTGCTGAATACTGCTTCACTGAGTCTTTCCAGAACAAGGGGCCACTCCTCCTTTCTTCTTGTACCTCATTTGATGTGTGGATTATGTTTTGGGTATTCCAGTTTTCTAGGTTAATATCCACTTATTAGTGAGTGCATACCATGATTCACCTTTTGAGTCTGGGTTACCTCACTTAGTATGATGTTCTCTAGTTCCATCCATTTGCCTAAGAATTTCATGAATTCATTGTTTCTAATGGCTGAATAGTACTCCATTGTGTAGATATACCACATTTTTTGGAATACCCAAAACATAATCCACACATCAAATGAGGTACAAGAAGAAAGGAGGAGTGGCCCCTTGTTCTGGAAAGACTCAGTGAAGCAGTATTCAGAAATGAGATGGCTCAGTGGTTAAGAGTACCGACTGCTCTTCTAGAGGTCCTGAGTTCAATTCCCAGCAACCACATGGTGGCTCACAACCTTATCTGTAATGAGATCTGACACCCTCTTCTGGTATGTCTGAAGATAGCTACAGTGTACTTACATATAACAATAAATATTTCCAATTTTCTGAGGAACTGCCAGATTGATTTCCAGAGTGGTTGTACCTACCAGCAATGGAGATATGTTCCTCTTTCTCCACATCCTCATCAGCATGTAGTCACTTAAGTTTTTGATCTTAGCCATTTTGATTGGTGTGAGTTGGAATCTCAGGGTCATTTTGATTTGCACTTCTCTGAAGACTAAGGACTTTGAATATTTAAGTGCTTATCAGCCATTTGAAATTCTTCTGTTGTGAATTCTCTGTACCCCATTTTTAATTGGGTTATTTGATTTTTTGGAGGTTAATTTCTTGAGTTCTTTATATATTTGGGATATTAGCCCTCTGTCAGATGTAAGGTTTGTGAAGATATTTTTCCCAATCTGTAGGTTGCTGATTTGTCCTATTGATGGTGTCTTTTGCCTTACAGAAGCTTTTCAGTTTCATGAGGTTCCATTTATCAATTGTTGATCTTAGAGCATAAGCCACTGGTGTTCTGTTCAGGAACTGTGCCGATGTGTTTGAGGCTCTCTCCCATTTTCTCTTCTATTATATTCAGTGTATCTGGTTTTATGTTGAGATCCTTGATCTACTTGGACTAGAGTTTTGTGCAAGGTGATAAATATGGATCTATTTTCATTCTCCTACATACAGATCACCAATTAGACCAATACCATTTATTGAAGATGCTTTCTTTTTTTCCCACTGTATGTTTTTGGCTTCTTCGTCAAAGATCAAGTGTCCATAGATGTACAGGCTTACTTTTGGGTCTTTGGTTCTATTCCATTGAACATCCCTTTATGTTAAAAGTCTTGGAGAGATCAGGAATTCATGGTACAGACATAGACATAATAAAATGTTGCAGGAAATATTAAAAGAGTAATCCTGCCCACTCTCTGGCCCCACCAGGCCTCAGCATCATGTCATGAGGGTCCCACTCAGTGCTGTTCTCACTAACCCCAAGCTATTCTATCCCAGGTAACTCCCAGAGCATCTCAGCTGCATTCCCTCTCCACCATCAGCAGACCCATACACCAGTAACCAAGTAAAGCAAAACTCCTAAAGCTTAAGTAACCAATCAGATTTATGTATCAGTAATATCACAATTTACAAGATGCCAATACAATAATTTAAGAGTCAATTGATAAAGATAAAAGCTTTATCTCAATATTTCTAACCTTATAAAAACTTAGCTATTTTGGCTAGTAGATGTCACACAGATCCGAATCCAAAGCCATCTCTGTTGCTCTTCTTTCTCCTGTGACCTCTGTAACTTCTAAACTCCTAGCTCTCCCTCCCCTTTCATGTCCAATCAGAGGCCTTCCACTGCCTTAATATGACTGGACATGGAAAATCCTGCAATAATAAAACAAATATATAGCAAACCAACAACCAACACCAAATTAAATGGAGAGAAACTAGTAGCAGTCCCACTAAAATCCAGGACAAGACAAGGTTTCCCACTCTCCCTATCTATTGATTATAGTACTTGAAGTTGTAGCTATAGCAATTAAACAACAAAAGGAAATCACGGGGATATACATTGGAAAGAAAGAAGTGAAAGTATCACTATTTGCAGATGATATGATAGTATACATAAGTGACCCCCAATATTCCACCAGAGAACTCCTACAGGTGATAAACAACTTCAACAAAGTGGCTGGTTATAAAATTAACTCAAGTCAGTAGCCTTCCTTTATACAAATGATAATCAAAAAACTGGGCATGATACCACTGGAGGACCCCCCGGTATAACACCCTTCAGAATAGCCACAAATTGTGCAAAATATTTTGGTGTAACGCTTACCAAGCCAGTGAAAGATCTGTACGACAAGAGCTTCAAATTCCTGAAAAAGGAAATCAAAGAAGATCTCAGAAGATGGAAAGAACTCCCATGGTCATGGATTGGTAGAATTTACATAGTGAAAATGATCATCTTACCAAAAGCAATTTACAGACTCAAATGCAATCCCCATCAAAATTCCAACACAATTCTTCACAGACATAGAAAGAACTTTTGTCAACTTCACATGGAAAAATAAACAAACAAATAAACAAAAAACCAAGACACCCAAAACACTTCTCAACAATAAAAGCACTTCCATGGGGAATGACCATCTGTGACCTCAAACTGTACTGCAAATTAATAGTGATAAAAACTACATGGTATTGATACAGAGATTGGTAGATAAAAATGATGACTTTTTAAGGAAAGAAGCTGAGCGGCTTAGCTTCTATTTTGTTTCTCAGAATCTTTCTGAAGACTCTGGCCCTGATATGTAGAAAGGACAATATGTTCAGGAAGTATACATGATAAAAAACAATGTGTTGTGGGCCTTCTTGTGTCAGGTACTTGATAGTTCTGTTTCCTCATTAGTCCCATAATACTCCAAAAGGAGGAACATGTAATACTCTGTAGTCCTTAGGTGAGAAAATAAACCCATATGCAGGTGAGCAGTTTTTAGGTGTCCCAGAGTTTTAAGTATAGGAAGACTATCAACTGGTTAATAACTTTTTCATTAAAAATACATGTTACTTATATTTATCTTGTCTGTGTATATGCACAGTGGGGATGTACGTGTGTGTGGGCACATATGCCTGGCTCACTTGGAGGTCAAGACTGATTTGTGAGAGTTGAGTTTTTTCTTCCACTATGTGGGTCCTGGAGATTGAATTAAAGTTGTCAGTCTAGGCAGCAATCAAGCCCTTCACCCAACTGAGCCATCACAATTGCCTTCACATTTATTAAATTTAGTCACAACAAAATTAATCCTCTACATAAGCAAGCTTCAGAGACCTCTTAACATTAGAAAGAATGATGTCTTCAGTAAGGTTTTCTTCTATAATCTCCAGGTTCTGCTGTGCTATACTATGTCATACAATATTTTATTTTATTTTTTTATTTTATTTTATTTTATTTTTCTCTCTTAAGACATGAGATACAGTCTTACTCTATAGTTCAAGCTGGTCTAGCAGAATCCTCCTGCCTCAGACTGCCATATACAGGCATTAAAGAACTGTGTCTCCACACCCAGACTCATATTTTGTTACTTGATTTTGATGGCAAATTTTTGCTTGTTTGTTTGATTTGGGTTGGTTGGTTGTTTTTTGATTAGTAAATCAGTTCACACGGTATTTTCTTTTAAGAACCATTGTACTTCAGCGTCAAAGGAACAAGAGATTCATAGGAATCTATATTGGCATTATTCAGGATTTCTTTGTCAAATTGTTTTTACACATATTACCCTTAGGAGAAATTCTTGAGCTACAGAGAAAAATGTTAAATTCTAGGAACAATGAAGCAGCATAATGCAATAAACATGCCTTAGAAGATGTTCATGAAGACATCATTCTGATAAAATAAAAGTTATTGCTGCAAGAAAGGAAATGACAGCAACTCTCAGTGACTCACTTTGCAACAATAAATGTGCTTTATTCTTAAGCTTCTGTTGTATGCTGTGGGGGTTCCCTATTATACAGTCTCATTGACTTAGTGTGGTACAGTTTTGCTTGTCTCCTGAGCCATGACTAGTTTAGATTTGTGAATTCTTTTCCTTATTGTGTATTCTCTGCCCATGTGGCAGATGTGTGCCCCACAGTATGGCCATGGGCTGGTGGCCAGCTCTGAGGGTGTTGGGTAAGGGAATGGGCAGCCAACTGGGAAGGGGCAGCTTGCACTGGTGAGTCCAGCACTGACAAGATAAACTAACACCAGTGAGAACTAGATGGCAAAAGGCAAACGCAGGAACGTCACTAACAGAAATCAAGGCAATATGGCAACATCTGAACCCAATTCTCCTCTACCAACATGTCCTGGATACCCCATCACACCAGTAAAACAAGATTTGGATTTAAAATCACTGGTCATGATGCTGGTACAGGAACACATGAAGGACATACATAAAGAAATTCAGGAGAAAATGGATCAAAAGTTAGAAGCCCTTGCAAGGGAAACACAAAAATCACTGAAAGAAATCCAGGAGAATACAAAAGCCAACAAGGAGGAAATGCAAAAAACACTTAAAGAAATACAGGAGAACTTTGGTCAACAGGCTGAGGTCATGAAAGAAGAAACACAAAAATCTCTTAAAGAAATACAGGAGAACTTTGGTCAACAGGCTGAGGTCATGAAAGACGAAACACAAAAATCTCTTAAAGAATTACAGGAAAACACAAACATGCAAGTGAAGGAGCTAAGCAAAACCATCCAGGATCTAAAATCAGAAGTAGAAACAACTAAGAAAACTCAAAGGGAGACAACTTTGGAGATAGAAAGCCTTGGGAAGAAATCAGGGGACAGAGATGCAAATATCAACAACAGAATACAAGAGATAGAAGAAAGAATCTCAGATGCTGAAGATCCCATAGAAACCATGGACTCAACAGTTAAAGAAAATGCAAAATGCAAAAAGCTTGTAACCCAAAATATCCAGGAAATCCAGGGCACAATGAGAAGACCAAACCTAAGGATTATAGGCATAGATGAGAGTGAAGATTTACAACTTAAAGGGCCAGCAAGCATCTTCAATAAAATTATGGAAGAAAACTTCCCTAACCTAAAGAGAGAGATGCCCATGAATATACAAGAAGCCTACAGAACTCCAAACAGACTGGACCAGAACAGAAATACTTCCCGTCACATAATAATCAAAACACCAAATGTTCTAAACAAAGAAAGAATACTAAAGGCAGTAAGAGAAAAAGGCCAAGTAACATATAAAGGAAGACCTATCAGAATCACAGCAGACTTTTCACCTGAGACTATGAAGGCTAGAAGGTCCTGGGCAGATCTCATGCAGACTCTAAGAGAACACAAATGCCAACCAAAACTACTATATCCAGCAAAACTCTCAATCACCATAGATGGAGAAACTAAGATATTTCATAACAAAACCAAGTTTACCCAATATCTATCCACAAACCCGGCCCTAAAAAGGATAATAGGAGGACAACACCAATACAAGGAGGGAAACTTCACCCTGGAAAAAGCAAAATAGTAACCTTTCATCAAACCCAAAAGAAGTTAAGCATTCAAATTTAAAAAAATAATGTCAAAAATGATAGGAAGTAACAATCACTATTCCTTAATATCTCTTAACATCAATGGACTTAATGCCCCAATAAAAAGACACAGACTAACTGAATGGATACGTAAACAGGACCCTACATTTTGCTGCTTACAGGAAACACACCTCAGGGTCAAAGACAAACACTACCTTAGAGTAAAAGGCTGGAAGACAATTTTACAAGCAAATGGTCTCAGGAAACAAGCTGGAGTAGCCATTTTAATATCAGATAAAATTGACTTTCAACCCAAAGTCATCAAAAGAGACCCTGAGGGACACTTCTTGCTGGTCAAAGGAAAAATACAAAAAGAAGAACTGTCAATCCTGAACATCTATGCCCCAAATGCAAGGGCACCCTCTTTCGTAAAAGAAACTTTATTAAAACTAAAAGCACACATTGCACCTAACACAATAATTGTGGGTGACTTCAACACTGCACTTTCCTCAATGGACCGATCAGGAAAACAGAAACTAAACAGGGACACAATGAAACTAATTGAAGCTTTGGACCAATTAGATTTAACAGATATATATAGAACATTCTATCCTAAAACAAAAGAATATACCTTTTTCTCAGCACCTCATGGTACCTTCTCCAAAATCGACCATATAATTGGTCACAAGACAGACGTCAACAAATATAAGAAGATCGAACTAATCCCATGCCTCCTATCTGATCACTATGGAGTAAAAGTGGTCTTCAATAGCAACAGAAACAACAGAAAGCCCACACACATGTGGAAACTGAACAATACTCTACTCAATGATACCTTGGTCAAGGAAGAAATAAAGAAAGAAATTAAAGACTTTTTAGAACACAATGAAAATGAAAACACAACATACCCAAATCTATGGGACACAATGAAAGCAGTGCTAAGAGGAAAACTCATAGCCCTGAGTGCCTCCAAAAAGAAAATGGAGAGAGCATACATTACCAGCTTAATGACACACCTGAAAGCCCTAGAACAAAAAGAAGCTATTTCGCCCAGGAGGAGTAGAAGGCAGGAAATCATCAAACTCAGGGCCGAAATCAATCAAGTAGAAACAAAGAGAACCATACAAAAAATCAACAATACCAGGAGCTGGTTTTTTGAGAAAATCAACAAGATAGATAAACCCTTAGCCAGACTGACCAAAGGGCACAGAGATAGTATCCAAATTAACAAACTTAGAAATGAAAAGGGAGATATAACAACGGAAACTGAGGAAATCCAAAAAATCATCAGATCCTACTACAAGAGCCTATACTCAACACAACTGGAGAATCTGGAGGAAATGGACAATTTCCTTGACAGATACCAAATACCAAAATTAAATCAGGACCAACTAGACCATCTAAACAGTCCCATAATGCCTAAAGAAATAGAAGGAGTCATAGAAAGTCTTCCAACCAAAAAAAGCACAGGACCAGATGGCTTCAGTGCAGAATTCTACCAGACCTTCAAAGAAGAGTTAACACCAATACTCTTCAAACTATTCCACAAAATAGAAACAGAAGGAACACTACCCAATTCCTTCTACGAAGCCACAATTACGCTGATACCAAAGCCACACAAAAATCCAACAAAGAAAGAGAACTTCAGACCAATTTCCCTTATGAACATCGATGCAAAAATACTCAATAAAATTCTTGCCAACCGAATCCAAGAACACATCAAAACGATCATCCACCATGATCAAGTAGGCTTTATCCCGGGAATGCAGGGTTGGTTCAATATACGGAAATCCATCAATACAATCCACTACATAAACAAACTCAAAGAACAAAACCACATGGTCATTTCATTGGATGCTGAAAAAGCATTTGACAAAATTCAGCATCCCTTCATGCTTAAAGTCTTGAAGAGAACAGGAATTCAAGACCCATACCTAAACATAGTAAAAGCAATATACAGCAAACCGGTAGCCAGCATCAAACTAAATGGAGAGAAACTTGAAGCAATCCCACTGAAATCAGGGACCAGACAAGGCTTCCCCCTTTCTCCTTATCTTTTCTTTCTTTTTTTTTTTTTTTTTTTGTCTTTTTTTTTTATTTGATATAATTTATTTACATTTCAAATGATTTCCCCTTTTCTAGCCCCCCCCCACTCCCCGAAAGTCCCGTAAGCCCCCTTCTCTTCCCCTGTCCTCCCTCCCACCCCTTCCCAGTTCCCCGTTCTGGTTTTGCCAAATACTGTTTCACTGAGTCTTTCCAGAACCAGGGACCACTCCTGCTTTCTTCTTGTATCTCATTTGATGTGTGGATTATGTTTTGGGTATTCCAGTTTTCTAGATTAATAACCACTTATTAGTGAGTGCATACCATGATTCACCTTTTGAGTCTGGGTTACCTCACTTAGTATGATGTTCTCTAGCTCCATCCATTTGCCTAAGAATTTCATGAATTCATTGTTTCTAATGGCTGAATAGTACTCCATTGTGTAGATATACCACATTTTTTGTATCCACTCTTCTGTTGAGGGATACCTGGGTTCTTTCCAGCATCTGGCAATTATAAATAGGGCTGCTATGAACATAGTAGAGCATGTATCCTTATTACATGGTGGGGAATCCTCTGGGTATATGCCCAGGAGTGGTATAGCAGGATCTTCTGGAAGTGAGGTGCCCAGTTTTCGGAGGAACCGCCAGACTGCTTTCCAGAGTGGTTGTACCAATTTGCAACCCCACCAGCAGTGGAGGAGTGTTCCTCTTTCTCCGCACCCTCTCCAACACCTGCTGTCTCCTGAATTTTTAATCTTAGCCATTCTGACTGGTGTAAGATGAAATCTTAGGGTTGTTTTGATTTGCATTTCCCTAATGACTAATGAAGTGGAGCATTTTTTAAGATGCTTCTCCGCCATCCGAAGTTCTTCAGGTGAGAATTCTTTGTTTAACTCTGTACCCCATTTTTTAATAGGGTTGTTCGGTTTTCTGGAGTCTAACTTCTTGAGTTCTTTATATATATTGGATATTAGCCCTCTATCTGATGTAGGATTGGTGAAGATCTTTTCCCAATTTGTTGGTTGCCGATCTGTCCTCTTGACGGTGTCCTTTGCCTTACAGAAACTCTGTAACCTTATGAGGTCCCATTTGTCAATTCTTGCTCTTAGAGCATACGCTATTGGTGTTCTGTTCAGAAACTTTCTCCCTGTACCGATGTCCTCAAGGGTCTTCCCCAGTTTCTTTTCTATTAGCTTCAGAGTGTCTGGCTTTATGTGGAGGTCCTTGATCCATTTGGATTTGAGCTTAGTACAAGGAGACAAGGATGGATCAATTCGCATTCTTCTGCATGCTGACCTCCAGTTGAACCAGCACCATTTGTTGAAAAGGCTATCTTTTTTCCATTGGATGTTTTCAGCCTCTTTGTCGAGGATCAAGTGGCCATAGGTGTGTGGGTTCATTTCTGGATCTTCAATCCTGTTCCATTGATCCTCCTGCCTGTCACTGTACCAATACCATGCAGTTTTTAACACTATTGCTCTGTAGTATTGCTTGAGGTCAGGGATACTGATTCCCCCAGATTTTCTTTTGTTGCTGATCAAGTAGGCTTTATCCCGGGAATGCAGGGTTGGTTCAATATACGGAAATCCATCAATACAATCCACTACATAAACAAACTCAAAGAACAAAATCATATGGTCATTTCATTGGATGCTGAAAAAGCATTTGACAAAATTCAGCATCCTTTCATGCTTAAAGTCTTGGAGAGAACAGGAATTCAAGGCCCATACCTAAACATAGTAAAAGCAATATACAGCAAACCGGTAGCCAGCATCAAACTAAACGGAGAGAAACTTGAAGCAATCCCACTGAAATCAGGGACCAGACAAGGCTGCCCCCTTTCTCCTTATCTTTTCAATATTGTACTTGAGGTACTAGCTCGGGCAATTCGACAACATAAGGAGGTCAAAGGGATACAAATTGGAAAGGAGGAAGTCAAACTATCATTATTTGCAGACGACATGATCGTCTACCTAAGTGACCCAAAGAACTCCACTAGAGAGCTCCTACAGCTGATAAACAACTTCAGCAAAGTGGCAGGTTACAAAATCAACTCAAGCAAATCAGTGGCCTTCCTATACTCAAAGGATAAGCAGGCTGAGAAAGAAATTAGGGAAATGACCCCCTTCACAATAGCCACAAACAGTATAAAGTATCTTGGGGTGACTCTTACCAAACATGCGAAAGATCTGTATGGCAAGAACTTCAAGACTCTGAAGAAGGAAATGGAAGAAGACCTCAAAAAATGGGAAAACCTCCCATGCTCATGGATCGGTAGAATCAATATAGTTAAAATGGCCATTTTGCCTAAAGCACTATACAGATTCAATGCAATACCCATCAAAATCCCAACTCAATTCTTCACAGAGTTAGAAAGAGCAATTATCAAATTCATCTGGAACAACAAAAAACCCAGGATAGCTAAAACTATCCTTATCTTTTCAATATTGTACTTGAGGTACTAGCTCGGGCAATTCGACAACATAAGGAGGTCAAAGGGATACAAATTGGAAAGGAAGAAGTCAAACTATCATTATTTGCAGACGACATGATCGTCTACCTAAGTGACCCAAAGAACTCCACTAGAGAGCTCCTACAGCTGATAAACAACTTCAGCAAAGTGGCAGGTTATAAAATCAACTCAAGCAAATCAGTGGCCTTCCTATACTCAAAGGATAAGCAGGCTGAGAAAGAAATTAGGGAAATGACCCCCTTCACAATAGCCACAAACAGTATAAAGTATCTTGGGGTGACTCTTACCAAACATGTGAAAGATCTGTATGACAAGAACTTCAAGACTCTGAAGAAGGAAATGGAAGAAGACCTCAAAAAATGGGAAAACCTTCCATGCTCATGGATCGGTAGAATCAATATAGTTAAAATGGCCATTTTGTCAAAAGCACTATACAGATTCAATGCAATACCCATCAAAATCCCAGCTCAATTCTTCACAGAGTTAGAAAGAGCAATTATCAAATTCATCTGGAACAACAAAAAACACAGGATAGCTAAAACTATTCTCAGCAACAAAAGGAAATCTGGGGGAATCAGTATCCCTGACCTCAAGCAATACTACAGAGCAATAGTGTTAAAAACTGCATGGTATTGGTACAGTGACAGGCAGGAGGATCAATGGAACCGGATTGAAGATCCAGAAATGAACCCACACACCTATGGACACTTGATCCTCAACAAAGAGGCTGAAAACATCCAATGGAAAAAAGATAGCCTTTTCAACAAATGGTGCTGGTTCAACTGGAGGTCAGCATGCAGAAGAATGCGAATTGATCCATCCTTGTCTCCTTGTACTAAGCTCAAATCCAAATGGATCAAGGACCTCCACATAAAGCCAGACACTCTGAAGCTAATAGAAAAGAAACTGGGGAAGACCCTTGAGGACATCGGTACAGGGAGAAAGTTTCTGAACAGAACACCAATAGCGTATGCTCTAAGAGCAAGAATTGACAAATGGGACCTCATAAGGTTACAGAGTTTCTGTAAGGCAAAGGACACCATCAAGAGGACAGATCGGCAACCAACAAATTGGGAAAAGATCTTCACCAATCCTACATCAGATAGAGGGCTAATATCCAATATATATAAAGAACTCAAGAAGTTAGACTCCAGAAAACCAAACAACCCTATTAAAAAATGGGGTACAGAGTTAAACAAAGAATTCTCACCTGAAGAACTTCGGATGGCGGAGAAGCATCTTAAAAAATGCTCAACTTCATTAGTCATTAGGGAAATGCAAATCAAAACAACCCTAAGATTTCATCTTACACCAGTCAGAATGGCTAAGATTAAAAATTCAGGAGACAGCAAGTGTTGGAGAGGGTGTGGAGAAAGAGGAACACTCCTCCACTGCTGGTGGGGTTGCAAATTGGTACAACCACTCTGGAAATCAGTCTGGCGGTTCCTCCGAAAACTGGGCACCTTACTTCCAGAAGATCCTGCTATACCACTCCTGGGCATATACCCAGAAGACTCCCCACCATGTAATAAGGATACATGTTCTACTATGTTCATAGCAGCCCTATTTGTAATTGCCAGATGCTGGAAAGAACCCAGGTATCCCTCGACAGAAGAGTGGATGCAAAAAATGTGGTATATCTACACAATGGAGTACTATTCAGCCATTAGAAACAATGAATTCATGAAATTCTTAGGCAAATGGATGGAGCTAGAGAATATCATACTAAGTGAGGTAACCCAGACTCAAAAGGTGAATCATGGTATGCACTCACTAATAAGTGGATATTAACCTAGAAAACTGGAATACCCAAAACATAATCCACACATCAAATGAGGTACAAGAAGAAAGGAGGAGTGGCCCTTGGTTCTGGAAAGACTCAGTGAAACAGTATTCAGCAAAACCAGAACGGGGAAGTGGGAAGGGGTGGGTGGGAGGACAGGGGAAGAGAAGGGGGCTTGCGGGACTTTTGGGGAGTGTGGGGGGGGCTAGAAAAGGGGAAATCATTTGAAATGTAAATAAATTATATCGAATAAAAAAAAATTAAAAAAAAAAAAAAGGGAATGGGCAGCCCCAAAGCACCTTGTGTGACCTACGTGAGTGCAAAGCACAATGTATGCTTGATCCATGAGGAACAAATCGGGTGTACAAAGTTAATAGGAAACTTAACAGAAAAGGAAAATTTTTAGGTTGTTTTTCCCCCCCACCAGATAGATCATCAGCTTCTTGGACCAACCACTCCATAACCCAAAGCTTACAACAGTGTTTTTTTGTTTGTTCATTTGTTGTTTGTCTTTGTTTGGTGTTTTGTTTTAATTGTAAAATCTAAAGGCTCTGAGTGAATATATACTGAATAAATGAGTGAATGGAGAAATGATTGAAAACATTTTAGCAAATTGGAAAAATGGAGATGATGGAGTTGAAAATTCTATTATTGTTTCTTTCCTGGTGTACTACTTAACTACTTGCCAGCTGTGTGTGTGTGTGTGTGTGTGTGTGTATGTGTGTGTGTGTGTGTGTGTGTGTGTGTGTGTGTGTGAATGTGTATTAGTGTGGGTACATTCTCTCTTGCTATGATATACAAGTGGAGGCTAGAAAACAATTTTCAGCAGCAGGTCTTTTCTTCCATAGTAGATTTCAGGGATCGAAGTTAGGTCATCAGGCCTATGAGTGCTTTTACCCACTGCCATCCAGCCAACTCAGCTTCCCTTTGGATGTAAACAGTAGAGTGATATATGTCAATTTTTTTTTACAATTTTAAATGGAGAATTAATAAGGAATTAATGAGTTATATAATTTTTATACTCTAAATCAAACCCAGGGCCTTGTGGCATAATAGGCAAGTGCTTACATCCTCAGCTCTATTAATACGTCTTCTAAAATCCTTCATTTTCATCTAAATTAATTGATAGTTAATAGATAAACAGTATATGGGATAGAATTTGGTATATGTATACACATGTATGCATACATGCATCATCCTTAGTTGACGTTCACTCTAAAGAAGTGAATTCACTTTTCTATCACCTCACATAGTTACCACATATGATGAGACTATTGATCTACTCTCTAAGCAAATTGCCAGTTTGTAAGGCAGCATTATTGGCTTGGTGGTAGAGTACTTACCTAGATTTCAGTAAGATCATATCCATTAGTATAGTGCTATTTAGCTTTGTACATGTTGTTGTAAAAGGAGACATTTTATAGAAGAGATATAGGACTATAATCCCACAAGCAATGTTATTTAATATAATAAGGGATTCATGTGTTGTTTGTCTGCCTGTCTGTCTGTCTGTCTGTATAAAACAGGCTCATAGTTAATATAACCCTCAATGGTGAAAACTGTAATATTTTTCTCATAGATCAGCAGGATAAGAATTGACATCATTTACTAGACATAAGGAAGTCTAACAAAAACATTTTCTGAAAGAAAATGCAATGAAAGGCATACCCATTTTGGGAACGCTGATAATAGACAAAGAAGGATCTAGCACTCACCTTTTATGTTATTGGCCACAGAAAATAACACTGTATAAGGTGTATATCTGAGAAGGGAGGGAGAAAGGAGGGGTGAGGGAGACAGACAGACCGATAGTTGGGATAGAGGGGGAACCTTACAAAATACAGGTTTTTGGGATAGAACCATTGGGATAGAACAGAGATCCAGAAAACAAATCCATGAATATATATATGGCTGTTGACTCACAGCACAGGGACAATGACATATGCTGGGGCAAAGAATAGCATTTTCAGCATGTGATATTTGGACAATTGGATATCTCTGGGTAGGAACTGAACATTACCCTGCCTCTCAAGCCATAGATAAAGAAGCTCAAAACAGATCAAAAGACCCAAGAACCTAAAACCAGAAGAAGAGAACTAGGCAAGGACACTGTGGCAGGAAGTGGCTTACTGGAAGGGCTCAAAGCACAGAAAACAAGTCAAAACTGATTAAAAGGATTGTATCAAACTAAAAAGTTTCTACATAACCAAGTAAATGATAAACAGATTGAAGAGCTGACTTTCATGATATGGAAATGTCTGCCTCCTACTTCTCTGATACCAACTGGTATTTTAAATGTATAAGGAACTCAAAGGGATTACAAGCAATCCAGTTCAAAATGAGAAAAAATCATACCTGAGTATGATCAAACATGAATAATGTTTCTCAAAAGGAGAAACACAATGGGCAAGAACACACAAAAATGCTCAATGTCATTAACCATCAGAGAAATACAAATTATTTGGACTCCCCTACTATATACATCCTGGCTATAGTTGTTGTCTAAAACAATCACCCACCCAAACAACCAACCAGCCAAACAAACAAACAATACCTTCTGGTGAGACTATGGAGAACAAGGAACTCATACATTGATGGTGATGATATAAGTTTGCACAGCCATTATAGAGAGCCAGTATATGATGCAAGATTTTATATCCAAAGGAAATGGATTTGGCATAACAAAGATATCCCAGTATGTTCATATTTACTGTGGCACTCCTCAATAATATCTATGACACAGAATAAACCAAGAGCCCTATCACCGTAGGGGTTAATAAAGAAAACACGGTATAAAGAATGAAATACTGCTCCTTACAGCAAAACGGAACTGAAAAGTGTTCCAGACACAGAAAGAAAAACATGCTTTTTCTCTCATAAATAGAAGCTAAAAAACACTGACCTGACAGTAGAATAAAATATACCAGATCTTGGAAAAGGTGTGGTTGGTGGAGTTGGTATGCATAAAGGGGATTGAGTTTGATCAGAGTATACTATGTGAATGTATGAAGATATCACATCCAACTCCAATATATAATTAATATGTATTAATGGTGTCCTAAAATAAATCAGAGAAGCACAGAAGCAAACAGCATATCCAAATGGGAAAGGAAGACTTTCACATAAAATTATGTATACAAACACACACACACACACACACACACACACACACACACACGCACACGCACACGCACACGCACACGCACACGCACGTGCGCATGCGCGTGCATGCGTGTGCCTATGGAATGTATAGAAAACTCCAAAGACATTCCTAAAAATTGTCAAGCTAATAAATCTAGTAAAGTAGTAGGAAACAAAATCAAAGCTTAATGAAATTTCCACACACTAAGATGAACCAGAAAATAATTCTGTTTACTGTAATGTCCAAAATATTTGAGAATAAATATAATCGAGGAAATGAAAGATCCATGCAATGATTGCTATAAAATATTAATGAAAGCAATCAGAGAAAAACAAATAAATTATAAAATAACACATGATCATAATTAAAAGTAATGTCATTAAACTGTCCTTATATCCTAAACTGATTTATAGATTCAAGACAATCCTTATCAAACAGATATTTTCATTTAAGCAGAGAGACAGGAGGGGAAAGGACCAAAGGTGTGGGCAGGCTCAGGAATTGGAAGGGACAGAAGTACAGAGGGTCAGGAAATTGAATAAAAATATGTAGCAGTGGGGGATGAAGAGCTGAGGGTAGCCACTAGAAAGTCCTAAATGCCAGGGAAACGAGAGGCTCCCAGGACCTAAGAAGGATGACTTTAGTCAAAATACCCAACAAAATGGAAAGGGAACCTGTAGAGACTATATCCAGTAGATAGGCAGGCCCCCAGTTGAGGGATGGGGCCACCCACCCATCTCAAAAATTTTAACTCAGAAATGTTTCTGTCCAAAGGAAAGACAGGGACAAAAAGTGGAACAGAGACTGAAGGAAAGGCCATCCAGAGACCACCCCACCTAGGGATCTATCCCATCTGTAGACACCAATTCCCCACATTATTGCTGATGCCAAGAAGAGCTTGCTGACAGGAGCCTGGTATGGCTCTTCCCTGAGAGGTTCTACTAGCTCCTGACTAATACAGATCCAGATGCTCACAGCCATCCATCAGACTCAGGACTGAGCTAAGGGAAAGACTGAAGGAGCTGAAGGGGATTGCAACCCCATAGGAAGAACAACATCAACAAACTGGACCTCTCCCTCCCCAGAGCTCCCAGAGACTAAATCAACAACCAAGACCACATATAGGCGGATCCATGGCTCCAGATACATATGCAGCAGAGGATGGCCTTATCTGATATCACTGGGAGGGGAGGCCCTTGGTCCTGTAGAGGCTTGATGCCCCAGCATAGGCGGATGTAGAAGCATTTAAGGCAGGAGTGGGTGAGTGCATGGAGGAGCACCCTCATAGAGGCAAAGGGAAGTAGGGAGAGGGAAGATGGGGGATTTGTGGAGGGGTAACCAGGAAGGGGGGTATCATTTGAAATGTAAATGAATAAAAATGGTTAATTTTTTAAGAATGAATAAAAGAGAAGTAGAAAAAAAGAGATAAGGTTGGGAGGGACATGTGGAGGGACCTGGAGGAACTGAAGCCTAGAAATGGCATTTGAATATAATCAAAAACATTGTGTGTATATGTAAAATTGTCAAGGGCAAATAAGAGTGTATTTTAAGGAAGTGTATGGCTGCTGTAACTTTTCCTCTCTTGCTATGTATGGAACCCTGGAACTGTCAGGAAATGAACCTGTGCTAGTCTTCTGAGAATGGAGACCTGTGTGAATGGTCATCCAGATGCCACAGCTAGTATAGGCAGATGTGGTGTCTGACCCATCAGCAGATGTGGGCTCATGAACAAGGCTTAGCTGAGATGAACTGAGTATAGACCAAACTTCGGTCTAAAGGTCTTTGGTTAAATGGTTGTTGTTTTAAGCTAGTCAGTTTTGGGTTGTTAGCTGTGCAACAGACAGGTATCTCAGCTATGCAAACTCCTTGCCACAGAATTTTGTGCAGATCTCTTTTTCTTCAAATTTTAGCTTTCTCTTTCTTTATGGAGATGGTGGTCATACCGATGCTACATGAATGTAAAACAGAGCCGTAATATCGGTCATAGGAGGAGTGCGCCATTGAACAGTAGCAATTTGCATTTCAGGCCTTTTCAGCCTGGATTCTGACTGTTGGTTCTCCATACATGGAAAAAAGCAATGAGAGAGTTGCAACTTTATAAGCCACACATAAATACAAGTGTTTCAAGAAGTTTTTTTTTTTTGTTTATTTTTTCTGCAGGTATGAAGCAAATGAAGAACAGATTTTCTTTTTTTATTTTAAAATTTAAATGCGTAGCCGAGGCCTCCTGCCTCTGCCTCCTCCTTCAGCAAATCCTACAGGCATACGCCACCACAACTGGCAAATAGCATGCTGAGTGAGGTAACTCAGACCCAAAAGGACATGCATGGTATGTACTCACTAATAAGTGGACATTAGCCACAGAACTCAAAAAGGTCAACAAACTGATGTGCCTAAGTGAGGATAACTCAGTCACACTTCAGAGGGAGAAGAAAGCTGTCACAAGTAGGGAGGGAGAGAGGGACCTGGGAGGGAAAGTGGAAGGAGTGGGGGAGAGGGGGAACCTGATCTGGTATTGGGTGAGGGAAAAGGACTGAAGCCCTGAGGGCCAGCAGAAAGAAGGGAAACAGGCAACCTTGGGAAATAGGCGGTTGGGGGACCCTTCAGAATGTACCAGAGACCTGGGAGGTGAGAGACTCTCAGAACTCAGAGGGAGGGACTTTAGATGAAGTGCCCAACAGTAAGGAGAGGAATCTTATAGAGCCCACCTCCAGTAGGAAGACAGGGCATCAACTGAAGAAGGGAGCCATCCCACAGTCACAACTCTGACCCATAAGTATTCCTGTCTGAAAGAATTATAGGGATGGAAATGGAGAGGAGCCTGAGGTAAAAAGTCCAGCGACAGGCCCAAAGCGTGATCCAGCTCAAGGGGAGGTCCCAAGGCCTGACACTATTACTGAAGCTGTGAAGCACTCAGAAAAAGGGACCTATTATGATGCCCTCTGAAAGACCCAACAAGCAGCTGAAAGAGTCAGATGCAGATATTTGCACCCAACCAATGGACAGAAGCTGCTGACCCCTGTGGTTGAATTAGGGAAAGACTGAAAGAAGCTGAGAAGGGAGACCCTGTAGGAGGACCAGCAGTCTCAATTAATCTGGACCTCTGAGATCCCTCAAACACTGGACCACCAAACAGGCAGCATACACCAGCTGATGTGGGGCCCCCAACACACATACAGTAGAGGACTTCTGGATCTGGGTTCATTCAGAGATGATGCACCTAGCCTTCAAGAGACCGGAGGCCCCAGGGAGTTTAGAGGTCAGGTGGGGTGGTGGGTCGGGACATTCACGTGGAGACAGGGCATGGGGAGGAGGTATGGGGTGTGGAACAGTTGGAGGGTGGATGGGGGGGTGTTGTGTGTGGATAAAATATAGAGTATAAATAAATAAATAGATAAATAAAATTAAAAAAATTTAAATGCATATAATTCTTCCTTTGTAGCAATCAGTATGTAGCTTCAGAAAGATAACCTCAAAATAGGGAGGATGTTGGGCAAGGTCTGGCTTGAGAAACACTTGTGGTTCAGGTGGATTGTACATCTGTGTGAGAGGCGGTGTGGATAAGGTAATGTCAAAAAGTGCGGAAGAGTGAGTGGCGGAGACTCCTCAGTTCACATTAAAACCGATGCGCAATGCCACATTCCAGATGCTTGGTTGCTGTTCTTTAATATTATGAGTTGCCAGATCCTCTCTCTAGAGAAGGATTGACAGATTGTAATGCAATCTGTTGATGTTCTTTGACAGCAAGATTTTCAGTCAGTGCCACCACTGCTAAGGAGCTGGGAACCTAAACACAGAGGCTTTGTGCTGGGAACTGCGTGGCTCTGTTGGAGGGTGTAGTCGTTTTCCTTTTCTTTTTTTTTAGGGTATAGAATCTGGATGAGGAGACTCAGAAAAGTAACAATCAGACCTGATTAAGTGGGTCAGAAAGAGACAACAATGAAATTCCAGGGGGTAGTTCACTGAAAAAGATATTTTCACGGAAGACAAAGAAAAATTAATAAAAATGAATGATAGATATTAGATGAAAGAAATCTCTCATTTCTTAAAGCTTTAAACCATGTAGAGGAGAGCTGCGGAGGTGGGGTGGTGGGGGCCGGGTCGGCAAGGCTAAGCTTGCTTTTAGTATATGAAGAAAAGACAAGTGAGAAGTATGGGCATGTAATGCTGGTTTCTGTTGATGTTTAAATCTTAGTTACCTTAAGTGAATTATAAACATAAGACCTCGTCTTTGGGGATGCCAGGGTTCCTTATGAGTCCAGGAACTGAGCCTGTGTGTGATCCTCTACAGCTGTGGAGTTTGGGGAAAAGCATTTCATCTCCCCACGCCTTGATAGTCATAAGCCAGAGACAACAGATGACTTCCCTCTTATGATTGCACTGAGGGTAACGTGATATAAGACTTGGAAAGTGCAAAGTCTGGCATAAAGTAAGCACCCTGCAAGCGTCAGCTGTTAAAGAGAATTTGAAGGAGGATATAAGGGAAATAAATGGAAAAGTATCACCTGTTTCCCAGGAAACAATTGTCATTAGTACTTGTTGGAGTTCATGTCTTTAAAAAAGGATATTGGTAAATCCAGGCAAACGCTGAAGAACTTGCATTTCTATTACTGAAGAAGTTTCCTTTAAAGAAGACAAATGAAAGTTAGTTTGTTATTCTACAATTTGTATACTAGAGCAGGTGAACTGAGACAACGCATTGGGAATGAAGTCCTTTTTATAAGTGTGTTAGAAAACTGACCCTGTCGACTCTACTGCAAATTGGAAAGTGTAACAGTATTCAGTGTGAGGAGGATGTGTGAAAAAAATGAATTTGAACACTGCTTTTTAAAGGAAAACTTTTAAATTTTTGTTTAATTTCTTTTGTTTGTTTTTGCTTTTCTTTTTTGTTGTTGTTGTTGTTTTTGAAACAGGGTTTCTCTGTGTAGCCCTGGCTGTCCTGGAACTCATTCTGTAGATCAGGCTGACCTTGAACTCAGAATCTGCCTGCCTCTGTCTCCCCAGCACCACTACTGTCCATCTTGTTTAATTTTTTAAATTAGTGTTTGGAGAGTTTTGAGTTTTGATCACACCGCTTTCTAAATTCACCTACCTTCTCTATCTACCCAAGTTTTATGTTTTTAAACTTTCAAGAATACATTTTCTTTCGCCAAATATTTTTGTATGACAGGAGTATGGTGGAATACCAGGGACTTCAGTCTTAGAAAAAACTTATCCTTACATTCCCAGCAGCTAACAATTCCCAACTGCCTCACAGCTAGGAGTGGACCTGTGTGCCAAACTTCACTCCCCATTCGGGGATTTTGATTTGGTTTGGTCTTACAAAAGTCTTGTTACAGTCACTGTGAGTTCCTTTGTGCAGATGCCCTGCTGTGTCCTGAAGATATTTCAGGTCCCATCTGAGGACTCTGATTCTTATACTTTTTCCCTCTCATTGAGTGATCCCTGAGATTTGGGATAAGTGGTACTTATAATAATAAGTTGGCATATTATTCCCTTTAGGGCTGAGCATTTAGCCTGTTGAATTCTCTGCATCTTGGAAAGCTATGGTATTAGTGTGAACCACAATGTACTACAAGTAGAAACATCTCAGATGTGGGTTAGAGCTGTATTGATCCATGGAGATACTGATAAGTTATGTTTAGCCCTATCTTCATTTAGTAGCACAATAGTAATGTTGTCTCCTCTATTTTGCAAATAGTCATAGGTTCTTGGCCGGTCAACACTGCCAGGTATGCATTTCATCTTGTAAACGAGGACCTAAGTCCAATCAGAAAGTAGTATTAGTATTTTACTTCCAGGATGTTCATGCCATTATTGCATGAGAAAGTAGACATGTCTTGCTAGGCCAGTCATTGTCCTGGCTCACAGAGCTCACAGAGTAAATTTGGCAATAAGACTTTAGCAATAAGATCTTACTATTAAATTCTGGAGTGTAACCAGGAATAATGGCAGCAGCCTGTAATGTTTAAGGGTCCTCATTGTCCAAAAACTCTAAACCATTCCTGGCATTAGACTTCGTATTTGTTAGTCTCTGTTGTGTAATAAGGGCATTGCTGTCCTGTCATAGGATGACTCCATTTAGCTCTTTTTAATATTTAGTAGATTTTCATCTCCTTTTCTAAAGGTACTGAAGTTGTCTATACCTCCCTATTCTTCTTTTACACGACTTTCTCCAACCTCAGTTTAATCCTCACCACTCCTCTGTTTTCTTACAGAACTTTGCTAGTGCTTTCTATCTTCCCCTCTCCAGAATGTTTCTCCCCATGGCCCTTTAGTAAAATTTCAAATGAAACATATATATCAGAATATTCAAAGCTAATTTACATATGAAAAACTTATTTCGAGTGTACCCATATATGTGACATTAATTTTCTAGATCTAACCAGGGAATAAAAACAGCTTAGATGTACATTGGCTGGTGAATAAACAAGGAAATGTGCTTTATTTTTTACACAATGTAATATTTTTCCGCATTGAGAAAAGCGAAATTATAAATTTTACACATGAATAGATGGAACTAGAATCAATCATTCTGAATGGGGCAATCCAAGCACTGCTTTTGAGAGTTTGTAGAACTTCTTTGTCAATGCCATTTTTAGAAGCAATTTTTAAGATTTAATTTATATTTATTATTTATTCATGTATATGTGCACATATACAGAGGTACCTGCAGAAGCCAGAGAGGATGTGGTATCCCCTGGCACTGAATTTTGTGACTCACCTAATGTTGATTCTGGATTCTAGGAATGGGAACACTGGTTCTCTCTAAGAACAACAAACACTCTTACATGCTAAGACATCTCTCCAGCCACTAGAGTTCATTAAAAACAAAACAAAACTAACCTAACCTAACCTAAACTAACCTAACCTAACCTAAACTAACCTAAACTAAAATAAACCAAACACCCAAACCCTTTTTACTGATTCTGTGAATTTCATGTCACGCATCCCAACCCCGTTCCTCTCACAGTCCTTCCATATCTGCCTTCAGTTCTTGCAAACCCCCACCCACCCAGAAAAGAAAACAAAGAATTAAAAAACAACCTTGCCATGGAAGTTGTGGTGTGTCACAGTGTGCCACACAGTATAACCTTTTGCCCAAACATCCTTTCTTGCTAATGCTCATTGCAATGAGTCATTGTTTTTTTGTTTGTTTTTGTTTTTGTTTTTGTTTTTGTTTTGTTGCTGTTAAAGCTCCTGTATTCTGCTTATCAATACTTGATCCTCACTGGAACTCCTCATGCTTGTTCTGTTGTTGCCCTATGTCATGGGGATCCTGCTGCTTTGGTTCTGCAGGACCAGCCCTTTCAAATATTCCAGCAGCTCATAGATGGTGTAGATGTTGGAGTGGGTCAACTCAAAGCTTTGGGTCTGTGCTTGGGTGTTAGCTGAGATGGTCTACCTGACAGTTCTCTTGTGCTAAACCACTAGAGACAGCTTTCTGCACTGCCCAAAGTACAAGGCCAGCTTCTCCCAAATACTACAGCCAATAAGTGTCAAGGACAGCAGCCCCATGCTAGCCTGGAGAGGCGGGGCCAGGTCTCTGTAGAGTCCATTGTTAACATGGTGCAGTCTGAACAGAAATATAATGCTTGAATTGTTTTGAAAACAAGCATAACTAAGAATTTCATAATGACATAGTTAGCACTGATAAAAAAACAGAAACAACACTAATTTCTCCTTTAAAAGAGTTAGTAATTACAAAAATTGATAATTTAAGCATTGGGAATAATAAAATATGTATATCTATATATGATGACTTCATGAGAAAACCCAAACATAAGTGATCAAGGCCAATTGGAAAATAATACAGGCACCATCATAATATCATTCATTTTTTAAAAAGGCAAATATAATCTTTTCCCTGTAGACAATGTGAAATTTTTAAAAACATTAACCTAAAAGATACATACCAAATTAACAGTGCCTGCTTCCAAATCAGAGAGCCATGAGGAGGAATGGAGCTTGGGAAGACTTCACTTTATATCATTAAATTTTTTTTAAAGAACTCGTCAGCTTTGTTTATTTATTTATTTATTTATTTATTGCTTTTTTAATTTTCTATATTCTTTGTTTACATTCCAAATGCTTTCCCCTTTCCCGGTTCCCCCCTCCCCATATGTCCCATAAGCCGTCTTCTCTCCATCCATTCCCCCATCACCCCCTCCCATTTCTCTGTCCTGGTGGTACTCCCCTACAATGCTGGATCAAGCCTTCCCAGGACCAGGGCCCTCTCCTTCTTTCTCTATGGGAATCATTTGGTATGCTAATTGTGTCTTGAGTATTCAGAGCTTCTGGGCTAATTAATATCCACTTATCAGTGATTGCATTCCATGTGTATTTTTTTGTGATTGGGTTACCTCACTTAGGATGATATTTTCCAGTTCCAACCATTTGCCTAAATATTTCATGAATTCATTGTTTTTAATTGCTGAGTAGTATTCCTTTGTGTAAATATACAACATTTTCTGTATCTATTCCTCCATTGAGGGACATCTAGGTTCTTTCCAGCTTCTGGCTATGATAAATGGGGCTGCTATAAACATAGTGGAGCATGTGTCCTTATTGCATGCCAGGGAATTCTCTGGTTATATGCCTAGGAGTGGTATAACAGGGTCCTCTGGAAGTGTCATGCCCAGTTTTCTGAGGAACCTCCAGACTGATTTCCAGAGTGGTTGTACCAGCTTGCAATCCCACCAGCAGTGGAGGAGTGTTCCTCTTTCTCCACATCCTCACCAACACCTGCTGTCTCCTGAGTTTTTAACCTTAGCCATTCTGACTGGTGTGAGGTGAGATCTCAGGGTTGTTTTGATTTGCATTTCCCTAATGACTTTATATGTTGAACATATAAAGGAAGGTTATCATCATAAATGAACAGATTAAAGTATTACAAAAACTGGATGTAAATTTGAAGTTTTTTTAAATGATAATTTTGCATTAGAAGTTTCTGATTTTCTAAAAGACTAGGGAAAACATATTCAATACATTTGGCAAGTTATTTATGCATGAATAAAAACTATGCAAGGTATTTTTTATGATCTTGACTCTACTTTATCTCCACTAAGAGAATTACTTTATCTCTATTATAATTATAATGGTTGATTGGAGGAGGATTTTGAAGTGTTAATGAGAAGTAGAGATCGAGAATTTTTCGATTTTGCCCTTGAGAGATGGACTCTGTGAAATGGGCTCTGGCCTTTTTCATTTGGTTTTCTAGTTTCTTTCCTGAATTTTCAAGGATCCAGGGACCAGTAGTTCTCAAAGGGTCTTCTGGATGCTTGCTACAAATGCAAATTCTCCACACACCTCAGCCTTCTGAGAGATGTAGTTGCTCACTGAAGGTTGGGAAAACAGGGGAGGGAAGGGGACTGATGGGACTTTCGGTTAGTGGGGGTCCAGAAAAGGGGAAATCATTTGAAATGTAAATAAATATATCAATAAATTTAAAAAAATAAATAAATTAAAAAAAAAGATGGTCACCACTTGAAATTCAGGAGCTCTTGTGGCCCAGAGCCCTCGCTCTCTCAGGTGCTGGAATGTTATGTTTGTTTAGACAGTGATAGAGGATAGAGAAGTTAGTAAGTTCAGGGGATAGAGACTTGGATATAGCAAGTGTTAATTGTACTGAGCACTGAGAGTAAGACTATATTTTAAGCCGAATTTGAAGCAACTTAATTGTTATTGGCATGCACCTGAGAGCTGGCCAGCAACTGCCTCCTAAGTCAGTTGAAGAGGGCAGCCCTGAGTCTGTTTCTTAGGGCCCTTTGAAAAAGTAATCTCATGAGTAGTTGCAAACAGCTTTAGAGAAGTGAGACAATGGAACATTAAGGATGTACAGAAAAATCTCAGAAAAAAGAAAGAAAAGCTGTCACTGTATAACTGTCACGTGATAAGGAGGGTTTGGATGTTCTCAAAACGAAGTCTAGGTCATGGATTGGGGCTAGTCAGGTTCCAGAAAACAGAGACAGAAACATTATTTTCAAAAATGCAGCTTAATGGCTCCTGCTTTCAAAATGGAGTCAGGCAAATTCCTTACAAGAGCAATTGTAGGTTGCAGAGGACTTGATGAAGAACCATACACAAAATACTGGCTTAGCACCTAGTGCACTGACAGTAAATGGGAGGTCAATGAAATACCCTTTTCATGAATACAGTCTTCCTGAAGAAAGGTGCTACAGGTGAAGTATTCAGAGGCTCATAAAAATGTTTTACTCACGCTGGATATATAAAAATAAGAGTTTTCTGATGGGCTGTGCCTGAATGTCTCTTTCTTTGATGTATTTAATGAATTATAAATTTTTAGATTATTAAATATTGCTTCTAGGAAGCCAAGAAAGGTTAAATAAAATTATGATATTTTAAAATACTACTACTACTATGTCATTTGTCTCATTTTTATAGCTATATTCCTACTTTCACAGTGCTTTCACATTTAAAGATACAAAATTTCACTCAATTATTCATTTGCTCATTTTTTTCACAAATACATATTGAGATTTGACCATATGCTGACAAATAACGTTTTTCTAAACGTGAATAATGGTCCCTCAAGTGCTGAGCTCTAAAGATGTAAATGGTATGTAATAAAATCCTCCTTTGCCTCAAGTAAAATCACTCATTCATATAATCGGCCCTATTATGTACTGAAGATTTGGTAGTTACTTAATAAATTTCAATCACAAGGTCAAATGGGATAGCTGGTGCTCCAGAGTTCATTTCTGGTATCAAAGGATCTGGCTCTGAGACCCGCAGATACCTAGTAAATGGAACATTTTCAGACACGCATTTTGTGTTGGATGGACACT
The DNA here is from genome assembly GCF_947179515.1 of Apodemus sylvaticus. Taxonomy (NCBI): domain Eukaryota; kingdom Metazoa; phylum Chordata; class Mammalia; order Rodentia; family Muridae; genus Apodemus; species Apodemus sylvaticus. The sequence continues at coordinate 64,908,762 of NC_067482.1, read as the reverse complement.
GTCCAAGATGGACAGCTGAATTCAAAGAGGCAGGATGACTCTGAAGGCAGAAGTAATGTTTGTGGGAGCGAATTTTGTGCTGTGTTGGAAGAACATTGATTGTACTAGGCCAGGAGGTACTGTGGAAGCAAGCAGGAAGACTGTGGATCTGAGATCAAGATCCCTGGGATCTCCCCAGGGAAGGAGAAGCAAGGACTTGTGCCAAATGGCCAGCCTTTAAGGAACATCCTCCATAAAATCCTTTCGTGTACTGCAGATTGAGAGTGAGATGGAGTACATACATACATTGGAGTCTTTTGTCTTCTTTTTCGATCCTGACCCAGAATCTGTGGCTAGAAAACTTGGCATTGTATTATTCAACATTGTTTGAAGAGAGAGTTGGGTCAAAATTAGTTCAGAGCCTTCAAGATTCGTCTTCCAGTCTACTCTCTGCCAATGTTGGATTTACATAAAGCTCACCTTGACTTCTAAGCCCAATCCACCACCAGCTCAGGGAAGTTGACTAAATGTTGTTGCATAGTTATGCCTTTGAATTATGTTTTCTCTTCAGATAAAATCCCCTCTGAGTGAACATTGACTATCCCTGGAAAGACCAAAATTACTTGAGAAAACACGTTTGTCTTTGAAGACAGGTTTTTTAACTCACCATTACAATTGTAACAAATACCCAACTCTTTCAGTAAGTCAGTTTTTTCTTTTTTTTTTATTTGATATATTCTTTATTTACATTTCAAGTGATTTTCCCTTTCCGGGATCCCACCTCCCCGAAAGTTCCATAAGCCCCTTTCCCTCCCCCTGTTCCCCAATCCACCCCTTCCCACTTCCCTGTCCTGGTATTCCCTGACACTGCTGCACTGAGCTTTTCCAAAAACAGGGACCACTCCTTTCTTCTTCTTTGGCATCATTTGATATGTACATTGTGTCTTGGGTATTCTAAGCTTCTAGGCTAATATCTATTTATCAGTGAGTACATATCATGAGTGTTCTTTTGAGACTGGGTTACCTCACTTAGGATGATGTTCTCCAGTTCCATCCATTTGTCTAAGAATTTCATGAATTCATTGTTTCTAATGGCTGAATAGTAATTGTGTATATATACCACATTTTCTGTATCCATTCCTCCATTGAGGGATATCTGGGTTCTTTCCAGCTTCTGGCTATTATAAATAGGGTTGCTATGAACATAGTGGAGCGTGTATCCTTATTACATGCTGGGGAATCCTCTGGGTATATGCCCAGGAGTGGTATAGCGGGGTCCTCTGGAAGTATCATTCCCAGTTTTCTGAGGAACTGCCATACTGACTTCCAGAGTGGTAGTACCAGCTTGCCAGCCCAACCAGCAGTGGAGGAATGTTCCTCTTTCTCCACATCCTCGCCAGCACCTGTTTTCTCTTAACTTTTTGATCTTAGCCATTCTGAGTGGTGTGAGGTGAAATCTCAGGGTTGTTTTGATTTGCATTTCCCTGATGACTAAGGATCATTTTCAAAGAAATTGAACTTTTTTTAGGTGCTTCTCAGCCACTCGATATTCCTCAGGTGAAAATTCTTTGTTTAGCTCTGTACCCCATTTTTAAGGGGGGATATTTGGCTCTCTGGATTTTACCTTCTTGAGTTCTTTGTATATCTTGGATATAAGCCCTCTCTTGGATGTAGAGTTGGCAAAGATCTTTTCCCAATTTATTGGTTGCCGATTTGTCCTTTTGACAATGTCCTTTGCCTTACAGAAACTTTGTAGTTTTATGAGGTCCCATTTGTCAATTCTTGATCTTAGAGCATAAGCTATTGGTGTTCTGTTCAGGAAAATTTCCCCTGTGCCCATGTCCTCAAGGGTCTTCTCCAGTTTCTTTTCTATTAGTTTTAGTGTGTCTGGTTTTATGTGGAGGGTCTTGGTCCACTTGGAGTTGAGTTTAGTACAAGGAGATACGAATGGATCGATTTGCATTCTTTTGCATACTGATCTCCAGTTGAACCAGTACCATTTGTTGAAGAGGCTATCTTTTTTCCACTGGATAGTTGTAGCTCCTTTATCAAAGATCAAATGACCATAATTCTGTGGGTTCATTTCCAGATCTTCAATTCTATTCCATTGATCTACTTGCCTGTCACTGTACCAATACCATGCAGTTTTTTTTTAACATAATTGCTCTTAGTACTGCTTGTGGTTGGGGGATACTGATTCCCCCAGAAGTTCTTTTACTGTTGAGAATAGTTTTATCTATCTTGGGGTTTTTGCTATTGCAGATAAATTTGAGAATTCTAAGTCTATGAAGAACTGAGTTGGGATTTTGATGGGGATTGCATTGAATCTGTAGATTGCTTTTTGGCAAGATGGCCATTTTACTATATTAATCCTGCCAATCCAAGAGCAAGGAAGATTTTTCCATCTTCTGAGGTCTTCTGTGATTTCTTTCTTCAAAGACTTGAAGTTCCTGTCATACAGATCTTTCACTTGTTTGGTTAGAGTCACATCAAGATACTTTATGTTGTTTGTGGCTATTGTGAAGGGTGTCATTTCCCTAATTTCTTTCTCAGCCTGTTTATCCTTTGAGTATAGGAAGGCTACTGATTTGCTTGAGTTAATTTTATAACCACACACCTTGCTGAAGTTGTTTATCAGCTGTAGGATTCCTCTGCTAGAATTTTTGGTGTCACCTAAGTATACTATCGTATCATCTGCAAATAGTGATAGTTTGACTTCTTCCTTTCCAATTTGTATCCCTTTGACCTCCTTGTGTTGTCTAATTGCTGTAGCTAGAACTTCAAGTACTATATTGAATAAATATGGAAAGAGAGGGCAGCCTTGTCTAGTCCCTGATTTTAGTGGTATTGCTTCAAGTTTCTCTCCATTTAGTTTGATGTTGGCTACTGGTTTACTGTATATTGCTTTTATTATGTTTAGGCATGGGCCATGAATTCCTGTTCTTTCCAAGACCTTTAACATGAAAGGATGCTGAATTTTGTCAAATGCTTTTTCAGCATCTAATGAAATGACCATGTGGTTGTTTTCTTTGAGATTTTTATGTATTGGATTACATTGATTGATTTCTTTCAGTAGGTTTTAAGCACTTTTAAATATGTAACAGCTTCTTGCAGGGGGAACACTAGGATACTTATCTAAACATCTATTAAATTAATCAAAGATTAGTTTTTAAAACGTAAATAAACAACCACAGTAGCTCTTACACCAAACCCTTTAAGTTTCTATGCCCCATGGCTACTCATTATGCCACAAAATTATATCACAACTAGTTTGTAAACAAGAGAACTTCACTGTTCTCGATGCTAGGTAGTTTAAAACCAGCAGACTCGTTGTCTTGTCAGAGCTCACTCTTTAATTTATAGATGAACCTGTCTGCCTGTTAACTGACATGGTGGCAGAAACAAGAATGCCTGCAAATCTTCATTATTGACACCAAAGCTCATTCCTGATAGTTCTGCCTTTATTTTCTGATCAACTCCCTAAAGTCTTGCTTCGCAACTTCATCACATCCCATCACAGATACTCAACCCAAAGCATCCTCATGCATCTAGTTATCACTTTAAGAAGGAGAATAGGAGGACAACATTTGGAAGATGAAACATATTTCAGGGTCTCCCATCAAGATTATAAGTTGCCTACAGAAAATATCAAATTAAATCTCTTCCCTACCCTCATGTTAAAATAGGAGACATTGTCATGTGCTCTTAGAAGGACCTGAAGTTGATTGATTAGAAAACTTGTCTTTGTCTCTTCCCACCCCAGCTCTCCATCTTTCATTTTTTTTTTACCTTTTTTTTCACACCAGAAATGCAAGACTAATGAAGCATAAGGGTGCAGGAGAGTGTGCTTTCTATAATAAGGCATACTGGTCTACCTCAGAGCAGGTAGATTGCAAAAATTGCTTGTTGTTTCTTCCCAATGATCTTCAGGTCTTAGATTATACTTTACTTATCCTTGAAGATATCACTTCCCTAGGTAGAATTTCTCTTCTGGGTTCACTGTCTTGCAACTGTGTCTTCACACCTATGTTTCTATGACCATGCTGGAAGTTCATAAGGCAGAATTTTCTGGCACTAGCATATGTACAGTGGCAAGCAAATGCCTCCCCTATAAAGAAGGTTCAATACATTGAATAAATTATTTGAAACACCCACATTATAAACTTGAACGTTTAAAATTTCAGCATTGGAAATGGGCATGCCATGGTTGGAGTGGAAGATGTGTGCATTATTAAGACCCTTACATCATACCCGAGACATGCTGAACCCTACTGCTGAGGAGAGGTCAGGCTAGTCAAAAGAGCTCTGTGCAAGACATGAACTAAAAAATGCTTCTTCCATGCTGTATGAAGAGCAGACATTGCTCTGGCCACTGCCCAGAACTCTTGGGAGAATTGGGTGAGAAAGACATAAAATGACAGATTTATATAGTTCTTTAAAGTTTATGAATCCTTTCCATAAATTATTGCATTTGATACTCATAAAACATTGTGAAGTAGGCATTAACTTTTATTCTCACTTTAGAGATGTGAAGAGGGAGGGTTAGAGAACAAATGCCTTGCTGAGGTCACAGTGCCCAGTGCTTTTTTCTTGTCATTCCTTTGTCTCTGAGCAGGGCTAGGATGTAGTTGCTGTGGCCAAATAATAAGTATCTATCAAGTTACTGTGTTATGTCAGAGGCTGGGTGGAGTATCGCTTGTGCATTGATCCATTTAATTCTCATAAAATACATTATTGCTATCCCTGTTTTATATACGCAGAAGCTGAGGCACAGGGATGTAAATTGCCTGTCCATGGTTGCAAAGCTGCCAAATAACAATACTCAATTTAGAAATCAGGCTTTGACAGCAGAGCATAAACTCTGATCCACACTAGTATACAAAAGCTCAGGTTCTGAGAGGAGACCATCAAGGCTAAGAAACTGGCTGCTTTTCTGTCTAACAGAAAACTATATCTTCCTTAGGCTTCAGTGTTCTGTTCTATGAACTGAGATAAAAGATAAAGTGGGGATTAAAAGAATGCAATAGATCTCCTTGCCTGGCACATGTTAAACACCCGGTAATATTATTAGTCATTATTTTGGCAGTGCCCTGTTGTCCATGTCTATATGACTTAATGATAGGTGATGACAGTCATTCTTGAAACTTTGAAAGTTAAAAGAAAATGGAATAAGAGTGACAAATGAGAAAAGCAAGCAAGCCTTACATTCTCCAGAGACAGACTGACTCCCATGTTATAGAACCCTGATCATTACTTACTCAGTAAAGAGCAATATAATATGAAGATGAAGGTGTAGTGTTCAGCATACTACATATATATATATATGTGTGTGTGTGTGTACACATATATACATGTATATCTAGAAGCATACATATGTGCAGACATATATGTCCATATACACATATATTTCTTTATAAAATTGCTCTTGCATGCATATATATATATGTGTGTGTGTGTGTGTGTGTGTGTGTGTGTGTGTGTGTGTGATATAGGCTTACTTACAAGCACACATACATATACTCATACTAGTTGTCAACGGACAACATTTGGATGTGCTCAGCTAACTGAATAGGGAGAAGTTGGCTCTATCTGACTGTTTCCCATCTGGTTCTTGGGGTGTCTCAGTTAGGGATTAAGTAGGGAACAGAAATCAGAAACCTGACTCCTATACTTAACCAAACAGATTATTTTTCTTATATAAGAATTGTGGCGAAGGGGCTGGGGAGATGACTCAGTGGATAAAATGCTTGTTGTGCAAACTTGAGAACCTAAGGTCAGATCATCAGTGCCCATATAAAAACAAGGTATGGCAGTACATGTTTGTACTCTGACTGCTGGGAGGCCAGGCAGCCAATGAGGGGCTGATTCCTATGTCTTGCTGTCCAGTTAGTATTGTCCAAATTGCAAGGTTCAGGTTCAGTGAGAGACACTGAATCAAAAGATAATGTGGAGAATGGTAAAGAAAGTTGCCCAGTGTCAATCTTTGGCCTCTATATATGCCTGCAGAGGTGAGTGAACCCGCCCACAGATATGTATACAAAACACACACACACACACACACACACACACACACACACACACACACCACACATACAGAGACAGAGACAGAGACAGAGAAAGGTAAAATGTGGTCATGTGGTCATAGACTGGTCTGCTCCCAGTATAACAGTCTCCCTCCATGTCTATAATCCTGATTGTTTGTTTTTTTTTTAAATTATAACAATATGGCTGTTCCTTCTCTGACTTCTTGTCCACATTTTAGTAAGAAAAAAGAGGTCATAAGAAATAAGAAATGCCTGTGTTTGGGAAAGAAATTTGCCTTCATGTTCTATGTTGTCAAGCATGTCCAAACAGGACTTAGAAGAGGATGATACTGGGGCACACATAAAGTAAGCAATCATGAAGAAATGCTGTTGCTCTTGATCTACTATCTTGTTTTCTTCATCCGTCCCTGGAATGTGACGGTATGTACTGAGTCCTGGGGCTTTAACTTCCAAAAGGGTTTGGGCTGTGGAATTATGACAGGAGACTGTAGAATAAACAAACAAAAAACATTGTTCCTCAGATTCCCCCTTGCAGGATCATCCAAAGGCAACATTATCCTTCACCACATATCATATTTTTTCTTAGGTTGGCCCTTTGTATAAACATGTTTTCTGATTCCTGGTGTTCATCTTGTCTCTTGAGGTATATGACTGATAGCCCAAGGGTATGTACTTTGTCTATCTACACTTTGTAAAGAGTCTTCTTATTAAACCCTTCTTGTGATAGGTAATCTACTTATGATGGTTAGTGCTAATTACTGGCTTGGTAGAATATAGAATTACCTGGGAGATGGGCCTCTGGACATGTCTGTGGAATTATCTTGATTACATTAATTGAATTGGGGAAACTTGCCCACTGTGTGTGGTACCATTCTCTGTGTGGGATCCTGGACTGTACTGATGAGAAAAAGACCTGAGGCACATGCATTCATTGTTCTTTGTTTCTGCTTATGTAACAGAGACTCTTTAAGGCCTTGATATCTTGACTTGCCATGATGGACTACCCTTTGCACTACGAACTTAAAATATATACTTTATTCCTTAAGTTGCTTTTATTAAGATGTTTTGTCACAGCAACAGAAAAATCAAACAACCAAAATCTTTGGGAAAATACTTGTTAGTTTGAGGTCAACAGTGCTGAATCCCCAATGACTTTCCCTGTTATCTTTTTGTGTACTGCCCTGATGTAAGCAGAGACATTCAAAGGTGTAGAATGTTAGCCAGAATAAGAAACAGAATTGAGAAGTCACAGCTAGGATCTGATATACACAATGAGAGAGGGCTTTGGATTCCAGGATTCTTTACTAAGGTCTTATTTTGTTCATTTTGTCTTGAAAGAAAAGGAAAAGATTTCTTCTGGCTTGGCTTCTTAATTTACATTATCACCATTAATTCCAAGAGTCTAATCATTAAGGATCAACAGAATAAATACCATTACACGACTACTATTTAATCTGATCCTGATTATATACTCTTTTTAGCTTAATAATACCTTTGACTATACAGCAAAGAACAGTTCTCAAAATGTTTTTACTTGGATGATCTAATTTAATCTTTATTAAGCAGCACTGTGAAATTATCATTATTACTCAGTTTTAGATTAGTTCAGCCTAAGTCCACTGAAAGTTCATTGAGCACCTACTGCACATGGAACATCCTACTAGCTGTTGATGCTTACTTTCCCAATAGCATAGATCACCTAAATAAAAATGAACAATGACACTTTTATTCATAATTTGCTAATGTATGAATCAGCCACCATTACTTGACTATGACACCCCAAAGGTAGGGCAGAGAAGGGAGGAGCATAAAATGGAGGTTTCATCTGAGAATTACTTGGAGATTGTCATGTGGATGCTGGAAGGGCTAGTTAGAAGCAAGAAAAAAAAAGATTTCTATGGAGAAATCTTTTCCTTTTCTTTCAAGACAAAATGAACAAAATAAGGCCTTAGTGCAAAATCCTGGAATCCAAAGCCCTCTCTCATTGTGATTGGATAGGAGAATGCTGTTGGCTTTTGCTGTGCTGTTTGGTTCTTGGTAAGATACAGAGTAAAAGTTATGAAAGTCATTAGTTACTCAACAAATCCTAGTGAAGTGAATGGATCTCTACAGAACTTATGGTTCACTTCTGGGGCAAGTTGCTGTGGAAGCTATGAGTCTAAGTCCTGTCTCTATATAGTGTTGTACTAATTATTTAACCAATCTGAGATTCCTATCCCACTTTAGACAATTTAGTTACCAGATAAAAACTACACACAACCTTTATATTTGTAATAGGCCTTAAACAGAACAAGAGCTGGGCAACTAGCTACCCTCTATGCTCTTAGATTCTACTTTCCTATCAATAACCCTGAGTTATTACCTACCCTGTTTAATATTGGCTGCTCTCAACTCCAATTAGCTTAACATATTGCAGGTTCATAATCCCATCTTGTGAGTATTTGCTAGGCAATAACTAGACATGAAAGAGTATTGTATTATGAGATGCACATAGTGGAAAGGTCCTAAAAGTCTCCAACATGCTCACACTGTATTAAGGAAGCAGATAACACACGAATAGAAAAATTTATGAATATATCATGTCAGGTAGTAAAGAGAGGTTGGTGTGTGTCGACATGTATGCTGGTAGGCTTGGACTTGGAAGAGCTCTCTAAAAGACTTGAGTGAAGAGAAGCAGTGAATTATGGGGAGTGCTAGAAAGATTCCATTTTTTACACAGAAAGAACATCGATTTCAATGTCCTAAAGTCAGGAAGACACTTAGTATGCTCAAAGAATAGCAAGAGTGCTTGTTATGGGCTAAGGGCATGGTTCATTTGGATTATCAGAACCTGTGTAAACCTGGATATGGTATTATACACCTGTAATTCCAGTGCTATGGAGAAATAAGAGACAGAGACAGGAGAATCCCCAAAAGTTTTCAGGCCAGGTGGCTTAGTGTATGCAGTGGTTAACAAGTTGGAATGTGAAGACCAATACCTGAGGTTTTTCTCTGACATTTAAATGTATACCTAGATTCATATACATGAACACATACACATATGTATAAACACACACATACACATACACACACACAAAGACACAAACACCACACAAACAAACTTGCACAAACAGAAGAAAAATAGAATACCTACTGGTCTAGAGTGGGTTAGTGGGTAATGTACACAATTACTACTTTCAACATTCAATATTTGATCTAAGGAAAAGTGTCAGTAAAAGCAGAGGAGAAGATCCTTGCTAATCTTACAACTGGTGCCTACTAGTACTCTCCCTCTTCTCTGCATATCAAGGCTGTATGTGGCTCTTCAGTTCATTGCTCCTTTGCTATTAGGGACATTATGTGTTCCAAAACAAAAACAAAACAGACTTCGAGAAAACAAACACATTTTTGTTTTGTTCTATTTTGTTTTGCATTATACCTACATCCTTTGGCCTTGACCTGAACCTGTGTAATGCTCATAGATGTGAGGTCTTTATACTTAATAGAAGAAGAGGAAGGGGAACATGGAGTCATGTACAAGGCACATAGGAGATGCCACTGCTCCTTTGAGACGCCATTGCTCACTGGGCACTGCTTGTTTCTAATAGTTTAGCCACCTACTCCTTCATTTGCAAAATGTTTTAACTCCACAACTGCAGTGTAGCTTGAATACAAGCATCTCTCATCTCCCCATGGTATTTCATGCCTAGCCCACACATTGAACTTCTTAGCACGGTAATGAACCGGGCCCAATGGAAAATGTTCATGGACAGTTTCTGTGCTAGACCTTGATAATGGTGTTTATTCCAGATGGTAAAGCCTATAGATGAGTCAGGGTTGGGATACATTGCTAGCTTTGTTCCTTCCTCTGTGATGGCACCTTATCAGAGTGAAGAGTCAAACACACTAACATAATAGATGTGAATGAGGAGTGTTAGCATTTTATCTCTGCCTCGATTAATCTCAGGAGACTACTGTTTTTTTGTTGTTGTAACTTTTTGTTGTTGTTGTTGCCTATGCTTCGATACAGAGTTCACTTCTTAATGTCGCAGTTTTGAGTTGTCACTTTCAGGCTCAAGAGTTCTAAGAAATGCAAAGTACATTTTAAAACTCATCATTTTGTTTGGGTGTGGTTCTAAGTAGTTCTTTAAGTCCCACGACTAATACTTAGAGTCAGGTTACAGTAATGCCTACCAGGCATTAGTATACAAAGAAACACAAGGAATATTGTGAACATGCAGAGTCTAATTGAGTTGGTGTATATCCAGAGTGTCTGTATTTCAAACTCTCTGTTATGGATTACATATGCAATGTCCTCCACAGGTTCATGTGCTTGGACTTGGCATGTATGTCATGTACAAGGACAAGACAACTACTACCGAGTTGGGTTGTGTGAAATCTTTAGGAGTTATGCCCAGCTGGAGGAACTGACTTTACGGGACAGCAGGCTTTATGGGTTATAGCTCAGCCATGATTCTGGACTGAATTTTCCGCTTCCTGGTCCACTGTGCTGTGAGCAAGCTGGGAAGCATGCTCCCACTGCCAGCCACAGGCAGCAGGCCATGCCACTCTGCTTTCCTTGCCGTGAAACCGCGAACCAAAATAAATCCTTCCTCCTTTAAGCTGCTCCAGCAAGGCATGATTATCACTATGATGAGAAAGTAAGTGAAGCTGAGAAGGCTAGCCTGAGCTAGGCTGATTTCATGACAGACTTCAAATTGGCATTTCAAGGAATAAGGACTGAAATCTTGTTTCCAAGAACTAAGCAAGTCCAGGCAAGTCCTGCCCTCAGAAGTGGCCCTGCCACCTGTTTCCAGACTTCAGCAGATACTTCCTCAGCAACAGTTTCCTGACATCAGTTTCCAGACCCCACGTCCCAGTAATGGAATGCCCCTGGATAAGCAGTAAGATAAAGGTTACTTAACCTGGAATCCCCTAGTGTGCTGACCTTCAAGCTTACTTGGTTGTCTCTCTATTTTGGTAATGGGAGACCCCAGCATGCTGTACTTCTGCAGAATAAAATACTCTTTCAATTTACATACCATTTGTGTCTGGGGTATCATTCTTTGGTGAATCATGGACCCTTACATGCTGATGCTATGGGTTTGCAGACCACAGTTTGAGACACAGAGAACTAGACAGCATAGGCAATGTAGTAGCAGCCAGGGTTGTGGTCACTAATGTCAATTCACTGTTCAATACACACCATGAAGCTTAGTGACCGTTTGGGTTTCCCGTGGTTGACTGAGCATCAGATAATTAAATGATGCTGTCAGTTGAGAACAAAGAGTTACACACAAGTAATTTTGATATTTATTCACCATGAAGCAACAATGACACCACCAAAACTAGCAGCAACAACACCAACACCAACAACAATGGTGTCAATAACAACAGCATCGGCAACAACAACACCGTTACAATTAAAATGGATACTTGAAAATGTCAATGGTGCATCAAATGCTCATCCTTTGACAAGCTCAGATGAGTTTTTTGTTTTGTTTTGTTTGTTAAACAGTGACTTCATGGTGTGATGTGATGATTGCTCATCTTGGAGTTGCATGTAGTTTGAAAATTCATTCTATTGCTTCCCAAATGTATATGCTACAAAAGTCCTAGTTCCCTCCGGTGTGTGAATTATGGGTAATTTTATGGCCAGGTGTGCCAACATGAAAACTCATTTTTCTTTATAATTGAACCAAGTTTGCCTTTTTACAGTATCCTTATTTCTCTATGAGCAGAAAAATGCAATATTATCAAATGTGGATAAACTCAGGCACATTTCCCATACTCATTTTTGGATAAAGGTGATCCAATAACACAATAATTGTGGGTGACTTCAACACTGCACTTTCCTCAATGGACCGATCAGGAAAACAGAAACTAAACAGGGACACAAAGAAACTAATTGAAGCTTTGGACCAATTAGATTTAACAGATATATATAGAACATTCTATCCTAAAACAAAAGAATATACCTTTTTCTCAGCACCTCATGGTACCTTCTCCAAAATCGACCATATAATTGGTCACAAGACAGACCTCAACAAATATAAGAAGATCGAACTAATCCCATGCCTCCTATCTGATCACTATGGAGTAAAAGTGGTCTTCAATAGCAACAGAAACAACAGAAAGCCCACATACACGTGGAAACTGAACAATACTCTACTCAATGATACCTTGGTCAAGGAAGAAATAAAGAAAGAAATTAAAGACTTTTTAGAACACAATGAAAATGAAAACACAACATACCCAAATCTATGGGACACAATGAAAGCAGTGCTAAGAGGAAAACTCATAGCCCTGAGTGCCTCCAAAAAGAAAATGGAGAGAGCATACATTACCAGCTTAATGACACACCTGAAAGCCCTAGAACAAAAAGAAGCTATTTCGCCCAGGAAGAGTAGAAGGCAGGAAATCATCAAACTCAGGGCCGAAATCAATCAAGTAGAAACAAAGAGAACCATACAAAAAATCAACAATACCAGGAGCTGGTTCTTTGAGAAAATCAACAAGATAGATAAACCCTTAGCCAGACTGACCAAAGGGCACAGAGAAAGTATCCAAATTAACAAACTTAGAAATGAAAAGGGAGATATAACAACGGAAACTGAGGAAATCCAAAAAATCATCAGATCCTACTACAAGAGCCTATACTCAACACAACTGGAGAATCTGGAGGAAATGGACAATTTCCTTGACAGATACCAAATACCAAAATTAAATCAGGACCAACTAGACCATCTAAACAGTCCCATAATGCCTAAAGAAATAGAAGGAGTCATAGAAAGTCTTCCAACCAAAAAAAGCACAGGACCAGATGGCTTCAGTGCAGAATTCTACCAGACCTTCAAAGAAGAGTTAACACCAATACTCTTCAAACTATTCCACAAAATAGAAACAGAAGGAACACTACCCAATTCCTTCTACGAAGCCACAATTACGCTGACACCAAAGCCACACAAAGATCCAACAAAGAAAGAGAACTTCAGACCAATTTCCCTTATGAACATCGATGCAAAAATACTCAATAAAATTCTTGCCAACCGAATCCAAGAACACATCAAAACGATCATCCACCATGATCAAGTAGGCTTTATCCCGGGAATGCAGGGTTGGTTCAATATACGGAAATCCATCAATACAATCCACTACATAAACAAACTCAAAGAACAAAACCACATGGTCATTTCATTGGATGCTGAAAAAGCATTTGACAAAATTCAGCATCCCTTCATGCTTAAAGTCTTGGAGAGAACAGGAATTCAAGGCCCATACCTAAACATAGTAAAAGCAATATACAGCAAACCGGTAGCCAGCATCAAACTAAATGGAGAGAAACTTGAAGCAATCCCACTGAAATCAGGGACCAGACAAGGCTGCCCCCTTTCTCCTTATCTTTTCAATATTGTACTTGAGGTACTAGCTCGGGCAATTCGACAACATAAGGAGGTCAAAGGGATACAAATTGGAAAGGAAGAAGTCAAACTATCATTATTTGCAGAGGACATGATCGTCTACCTAAGTGACCCAAAGAACTCCACTAGAGAGCTCCTACAGCTGATAAACAACTTCAGCAAAGTGGCAGGTTATAAAATCAACTCCAGCAAATCAGTGGCCTTCCTATACTCAAAGGATAAGCAGGCTGAGAAAGAAATTAGGGAAATGACCCCCTTCACAATAGCCACAAACAGTATAAAGTATCTTGGGGTGACTCTTACCAAACATGTGAAAGATCTGTATGACAAGAACTTCAAGACTCTGAAGAAGGAAATGGAAGAAGACCTCAAAAAATGGGAAAACCTCCCATGCTCATGGATCGGTAGAATCAATATAGTTAAAATGGCCATTTTGCCTAAAGCACTATACAGATTCAATGCAATACCCATCAAAATCCCAACTCAATTCTTCACAGAGTTAGAAAGAGCAATTATCAAATTCATCTGGAACAACAAAAAACCCAGGATAGCTAAAACTATTCTCAGCAACAAAAGGAAATCTGGGGGAATCAGTATCCCTGACCTCAAGCAATACTACAGAGCAATAGTGTTAAAAACTGCATGGTTTTGGTACAGTGACAGGCAGGAGGATCAATGGAACAGGATTGAAGATCCAGAAATGAACCCACACACCTATGGCCACTTGATCCTCGACAAAGAGGCTGAAAACATCCAATGGAAAAAAGATAGCCTTTTCAACAAATGGTGCTGGTTCAACTGGAGGTCAGCATGCAGAAGAATGCGAATTGATCCATCCTTGTCTCCTTGTACTAAGCTCAAATCCAAATGGATCAAGGACCTCCACATAAAGCCAGACACTCTGAAGCTAATAGAAAAGAAACTGGGGAAGACCCTTGAGGACATCGGTACAGGGAGAAAGTTTCTGAACAGAACACCAATAGTGTATGCTCTAAGAGCAAGAATTGACAAATGGGACCTCATAAAATTACAAAGTTTCTGTAAGGCAAAGGATACCATCAAGAGGACAAATCGGCAACCAACAAATTGGGAAAAGATCTTCACCAATCCTACATCAGATAGAGGGCTAATATCCAATATATATAAAGAACTCAAGAAGCTAGACTCCAGAAAACCAAACAACCCTATTAAAAAATGGGGTACAGAGTTAAACAAAGAATTCTCACCTGAAGAACTTCGGATGGCGGAGAAGCATCTTAAAAAATGCTCAACTTCATTAGTCATTAGGGAAATGCAAATCAAAACAACCCTAAGATTTCATCTTACACCAGTCAGAATGGCTAAGATTAAAAATTCAGGAGACAGCAGGTGTTGGAGAGGGTGTGGAGAAAGAGGAACACTCCTCCACTGCTGGTGGGGTTGCAAATTGGTACAACCACTCTGGAAATCAGTCTGGCGGTTCCTCCGAAAACTGGGCACCTCACTTCCAGAAGATCCTGCTATACCACTCCTGGGCATATACCCAGAAGACTCCCCACCATGTAATAAGGATACATGTTCTACTATGTTCATAGCAGCCCTATTTGTAATTGCCAGATGCTGGAAAGAACCCAGGTATCCCTCAACAGAAGAGTGGATGCAAAAAATGTGGTATATCTACACAATGGAGTACTATTCAGCCATTAGAAACAATGAATTCATGAAATTCTTAGGCAAATGGATGGAGCTAGAGAATATCATACTAAGTGAGGTAACCCAGACTCAAAAGGTGAATCATGGTATGCACTCACTAATAAGTGGATATTAAGCTAGAAAACTGAATACCCAAAACATAATCCACACATCAAATGAGGTACAAGAAGAAAGGAGGAGTGGCCCCTGGTTCTGGAAAGACTCAGTGAAACAGTATTCAGCAAAACCAGAACGGGGAAGTGGGAAGGGGTGGGTGGGAGGACAGGGGAAGAGAAGGGGGTTTGCGGGACTTTCGGGGAGTGGGGGGGGCTAGAAAAGGGGAAATCATTTGAAATGTAAATAAATTATATCGAATAAAAAAAAAAAAGACTGTCCAAAGACTGTCCCAGACTTCTGCTGTCCTCTTGCCTTCTTAACTATGAGGACACCTTTGCTTCTCATTCTTGACTTTTTCACCCATTCCTGTGAAGGTTGCTGATGTTCCTGCAGTTTGAACGTTGGTTTCTTATCAGTGCCTCCATAGGAAGAATATGAGGGAAGTCTTGGTAAATCTCTGTGCTCTGCTCTGCATGTTTTTGGCATCCGTTGTGGCCAATTGATGGCCTCTTCAGGTCAACTTATTTATTCTCAGAAATCTCCAAATTTATTAATGATGTTGTACCTTATCCATTTTTTTAAAAAAAACTATTTATTTTGTGTATATGGGTATATTTTATGTATATGTGTATATGTATATAATTTTATGTGTATGTATGTCTGTGGACCACATACATGAAGTGCCTATAGAGGTCAGAAGAAGGATTTGATCCTTTAGAATTGGCGTCATAGATAGCTGTGAAGTGCCATGTGGATCCTGAGAATGGAACCGAAATCCTTTCTAAGCTCAACAAATGTTCTTATCTGCTGAGCCAAATCTCTTTCATATGATTATTTAATCAATCAGTTGTAAACTGTATAACATGTACTACATTGGCACTGCAAACAATATCTGTAATTCCACCATAACACTTAGAGGAGAGGCTGAATGAAAGCTTACTAAAAATATTAGTACTTACAATAAACCTTTATAAGGGACCTTACAGTTCCCTTCATAATGAGAATATTTGGCTGGATTGTTATTATTATTATTAATTATTATTATTAAAATACAATAACAACAATAGCCAACATTTTGTGACATAGTAGAAATGCTTTAGAATTCTTAATTGTATGGTCTCACCTTTCAAGAGCAGACGAATTTTGTGATACTGCATCAGGACATTGAAGATACACACTTAGAATACACTGGTGTTCAAAAGATGCTGGACTTTTGACCTGAGCAAATTTTTTCATAGTGCTGTGTGGTGGTTTTATTGACTTTCTTATCTGGATCTTTGGTGTCGTAAACATTAGTTTACTTTAAAAGTATCTTTGAGTTCAATGCTCGATTATTCAACTCTCATAGTGAAGGTCCTATTTGGTTTCTTCCAGTTTACCTGGGCTGTACCCTCTCTGTACATCTTGTGATTTAGTAACAAACATAGACAGTGGCTAGGTGCCCAGAACCAGGCACATTTATAGGTAAGGAACGAGTCTAACCCTATTGTTCCAACACCTCTCTCATATGCTATTTTGAGATTGTGGAGGATTTTTCCGAAGGAGGAATTGGAACTCCCCAAGTTTTCTTTGTGTAAAATGACTTTTAGATTCTTCCATGGCAATAAGATGGTGGATCATGTGACAGATTAGGAACAAAGCTTTATCTGGAAGAGATTTTCAGGCTGCCTTTGCTCAGAGAGCATCTAAACCTACATGGAAGTTTCATTAGCTCTCCCTGGGTAGAGGCCTCTTTGTCACTCAAGTTTGAGTCTATTTCTTTCTCATTTTCTTTATTGTAGGCTTTTTGAAATACAATTGCTTCTTACTGAAAGACAAATTAGATTTATATTGTGTACTGTATGATTTTCTTCCCTAATCCATTGCTGACACTACTTTCTTCTTGAGTCTCCAAAGGCTATAACTTTTTGGAGTCAAATTCCATTTTAATTCTTTAAAACTTTGTTCTTAAAAACCATTTTCTCAGCCTCAAGTTTCAAAGCAAAGTGAAACAAAACTCAATTCAGTTAGGAAGGTATCCCTGGCTTTGGTTCTGTTTGTCTTCCTCGAGAGACTCCAGAGTCCTCAGGTGTTATGATTTGAATATGAACTGTCCCTCCAAAAGGCTCATGGACTGAATGAAGGCTTATTTCCCAGCCGTTGGATTGATAGTGAGATGGGGTAAGGCAGGTGATAGCCTCATTAATGGATTCAGCCATTGACTGGTTTATAGATAAGTGAAATGCCCAGAGATGGAGTCTGTGTGCATGAATTAGATAGTTGGGGCACAACTAAAGTATGTATCTTGTCTCGGGACCCTTCCTTTCTCTTTGATCCCATCAGCCATGTTATGAGCAACTTGTCTCAGTCTTCTATTATGATGCTCTGAGTCACCAAAACCCAGAAATACAAGTTGAATGTGTCCCCTGAAATTGTGAGGCAAGTAAATATTTCCTCCATTGAATGGTTTTGTCATGATGCAAAATCTGACCAACACAGCAAGATAGCAGGGAGCTATAGGAGAACAACAAATCCCACTCATTCTTGCTGAATTTCATCTGTTTCACATGTAAAAGGGGCCAAGGGATAGTAGATAGTTGAGTATGGGTGGGGTCAAGGGGCAGGAGACTGGAAGTGGGGCTAAGTGCCTTTCTCCAAAAAGTGACTAACAATACTTGGGCTTAGAAAAATGTAGCACAATGAGTAGGAGGAAAAGAATAAAGACAATAACATGTAATAGGACAACCAGTTTTGGCTAATTGATAAGCAATTTAAAAAACTACATGCTGATGATAATATGTTATTGCAAATGTTTTATATGAATGCATAATGAAACTTCCTTGAAATTTCAACATAGCACCCCTAATTAAAATACTAGGGTATATTATTTTACACCTCTCCTAGAGGCCACAGGGCACCCACTTGTTTTCTCTGGATGCCTTGGGCAAGAAAATTGTTTGGCTGCATATTGACTTGATTCCCCAGATTCTCTTTATCAAAATGACTAACACCTAATCTGTATAAGAGAAGGCTGGCTGTGCTTCGAGAAGTCATATTTCCATCCTCCTGGTTCCCATTTGTGTCCTGGATGTCACCTGGAGAGACAGTTTTGGAACAGGAAAACAAGGCAAGTCAAGGACAAAAAAATCTAGATGAGTCAGGCAGGAGCCATGAGCAGCGGGGGAGGCCAATTCCTTGTCTTCTTGTATTGTTCTGATAATGGGGAGGGGTGCTTATTTTAACTTTCATTTCTATTCCTTTAAAGGCTGTTTTTCTGAGATTGTAAAATCCCATGTGAGACCTTTAGAAACAGCATGGTTATTTATCTCTAAACCCTTTTGAGGTATGACCCTGAGACATTGCTTATCTCTCCAGGATTTCATTTATAATTTTAAGGTTATTTCTAATGAGCTATTGCTGAGAAGAAAGAAGGGGAAAAATCATTTTCCGAGGAGCGCCCTTCCCCCATCCATCATACACACACAGGCTGCAAATGGGAAAAAATGTTCAAAATAGAGGCAGTCTCTAATTACTCGGGTTGGAACAGGGCCAGCATATTGGTCATTGGATTTTCTCTCTTCCCTCCCCAGTTTCTTTTTCTCTTCCCTTCTGTCATCTTTCCACAACCATCAGGTGGGTGGGTGGGTTGCTGGCTGGCTGATGGTTGGCAAACAGAAATAGTTTGGGAGCAAGTGTTCTTGGTGTATGTTCACTGAAGAATGAACTACAGTAACGAAGAACAGTTTTTCTGTCAATGTTCAGTCAATTTACACTCAAGGACAGCAGGTATCAAGATATAATACATTAGCAACTGTACACACACACAAACACACACACACAAACACATACAGACAGACACACATTTAAAAGTGGACAAATAATAGCAAAGAGAGGGAATGTAAAAATTAAATAATCTTGAATAGGACAAAGGACAAAGATAAGAGCAAAATTTAAGGGGTATGTATGCATACTCAGCACTACTCACAGTAAAGCACTCCGTGATAAGGAGCACAGGAACAAATATGGCTGCCTTGAAAGGCAATGTTTTCCATTCTATCATGGCCTAGAGAGACATTAAAATCCATGAAGCACAAGAAGTTGAGCAACTTAGTTGGTTAGGTATGTTCAACAGGCCTTTTCCTGTTTGGTGATATGGCCCTACATTAGCCAGACCAAATTGTCCCTGCCCAGAGCCTGTGCTTTCAGTGAACTTGGTTGTCACAGAGACTCTCAGTAAGTGTTACGGTTTATAATCTGGATTTCATAGCTGCAGTCTGTTGATGTTCAGACGGTTTAAGAGGATTTGTTCAATAAGCAGAGATTTGTCTTACAACAAGCCTGTCTGGTCCACCGGCAGAAGAAAGCAAGCCATGCTCCTCAAACTGGCCCTCACAGAGCTGGGCACCTGGCATTGTAGATCTGGAGTCACACACACACACACACACACACACACACACACACGCACACATACACACACACAAGATTCCTTCTTTATAGTTCCCTAGGCCCTTTATTCTAACCAGGAGTTCCCTGATCATCTGTCTGCCTGATTTGGGACAGTCATCTTGGACTGATGCTCTTTCTCTTGTCTGAAAATCCTTTTTATTCATTCAACTTAGTGTGTGTTGTTTTGGGTGAGGGCCTATTCTTGGATGCACAACCTAAAACGCACCTTGCAGATAGCCAGATCTCCTCTGGGGTGGAGTGGGAATTTTCAGAGATCGACTAGAACTCTGTAATGATTGCACAGTGTGGTGGAAGGAGTCTTTGAGCATGCTCTGGGCTTTTAGCTGCTGTATGTCCTAGCTCCCATGCTAGGAACTTATAGTCACCTTTTCATTCATTGTCTGTAGCAACCCAACAAAAATGGTGAAGCTTAGGTAGATTAAGTATATGCTAGTGTCTTACAAAATGTAAGAAATTGGTCTGGAATTAGAATGAAAATGTATTTGACGCTTGAGCCTAATGTATATTGCAGTGCTGGTCTCTCTGACTTTAGAAAGTTACTCCCATTTCAACACTCCAGTCAATTATGGGAAAGGATCAGAGACTGCACCTTGAGCACTAATGCCATTATGAGCTGCTTTCCGGGTGGTCATGAGGTTGTTATGAGTAGTCCTGCAGCGGTTCCACCTCAACAGTCAGTGAGTGCTGGGTGGGTTAGAAGTGCAGCGTCTTGGTCCAGAAGAGCCACACAATCAAAATCAATGTCTTAACAAGAGTCTCGGGTGAGACTGATAGACGCTTTGAAATCTGAAGAACATAGTTTGGTTTGTGCTTGCCTAGTCACTGAGAGTGAAGCTTCTTTCCTTTCAAGCCTTACTCCAGACTTCCAGAAATTTGGAATTACTGTATTGAAGCTTGGCTCCTTTTAGGAAAGGATGACGATACTAGGAATTAAAAGCCATTGTTTTAGGTGTACGAAAGAACACAGAATTGATTCCATCTTTCTCCATTCATATTTGAAATTTGTGTAGTGGTGGTGGAGAGCCCTGGCTCCAACATTTTCACAATGAGCGTGCAGTTGCTCATTCTCCTTGCATGTGAATGGTTTCCTGATCTGTTCGTTTCCCCTACAGACAGTCTTTGTTGGATGCTGAGCATCCCATGCCGGCTCAGGCTTCTATCCTACCTGATGGTCTATTTGTCACTTTTCTGAGCTCCTTGTAGGTCAGTAAAGCTTTATCAAGAGGAAGTTATTCCTTATATCCACTTAAAGCCAAGCCATTGTGGCTTCTTCTTCTTCTCCACTTCTGCTAGAAGTAGTGTGATATAGCTAAGACCTACAACACGGGCCACAATCAATGATTGCTCTGTCTGGCAATTGCTTCAACAATTTAACTTTCTGTTGCCTCAGTTTTGTTTTTTTATTTGTAAAATGAAGGCCAATGCTGTGAGAACCAAATGAAGCAAGCATTTAAACATCTTAGTGAAGTACTTGGCCTATATTAAGGGGAACAGAAAATTAATGCTGTTCTTTTTCCTTTATTCTCAAATAATTTCTAAATTCCCTATCTGTGTTGAAAACAGTGAATAAATATCGGATTCGGTTTTTCTTACAGAACTAACAGGATAAAGGATAAAGAGTACTTTTAACAATGACAATTGTGACGACTGTGCACCCCAGGCCCTGGAGAACACGAGTGAACTAGAGAGAGAATCCCTTTCTCCTGCAGCTTGCTTTTCAGACACTATGGAAAGCATTAGACCACAAACATGCAATTAAAGGCTTAAGGTGATACCAGGTATTGCATGGCATGAAGATGTCTGAGTCAGACCCGGGGGACCATGTGTGTGGGTGACTGCTCTGAGAGACACGGGCAAAGCAGCTCCAGCTGGGCCATGCAAAGCCTGTCACGTCTTGGTGGACCGTAGTGTGACAGATCATACAATGTTTTACAAAGACTTTTCACTGTCTGTAAAAGGAAGTTATGGGTATTTGCCAAACTGGTTTTAGAAGGCATTTTACGATGAGACACAATAAGCCATATAAGGCACAACGCAGTAGTTTTGTCAGATCTAGCAGGCATTTGATAAAACTTGGAATGAACAAAGAGATGAACAGAACTGGGTGACAGACAGGACAATGGCAGCGGGAAGTGGGGCTTTTTCTATCTTTTCTAGATGGGAAGAACAAGAGGCATTTGGAGAAAGCCTACCAAGTTCCTATCAGGAGAGAAAATGCTTTTAGTATAGACAAAATGAGTCTCTGGAACACACTGTCAGAAAGGCAGGTAGACAGCATTTAAATGGCTTGACAAAAACATTTTAAAATGCAGAAGTAAAAAGGTTAACAATTTGAATCTATCTTGACATTTCTGAGTGTCAGCCCGAGGGTTATTTTCTTCTTTGCTCGAGAGCATCAATTCTGATGTATTCCTGAAATTGCTATTTCCTGGGCTGGACCACAACCTCGGAGTGGAGGCTGTGTGTGAATTTCACATTTCCTGTGTGTTCTCTTTCTTTTGCCACAGTACCTGGGAATCGAATGGGTTCATGTGCTCTAGGACTGGATCTTTTTCTCATGCTGTAGTGAGCAGGCAGTGGATACATGTCCACCTAAGTCGTTCTGCAAGGATCCTGGGAAGTATGTTAGGATGAGAAACTGGGTTGGTTTTAGGAAAACAAGCTAACAGATGAGACTATGGCAGCTAGCAGTGGGTTTTCTCTATTGTTTTTTTCTAGAAGGAAAGAACAAGAGGCATTTGTAGAAATGGTACCAGCTTTCTATCACAGGAGAGAAATCTTAGCAGAGACACATGAATTTCAAGAACAGGTTGTCAGGAGGCAGAAATACAGCAAGAATACAGGATTTAAATTCCTTCCTTCTTTCTTTCCTCCCTCCCTCTCCCTCCCTTTTCCTCCCTCTCTCATTCCCTTTCTCCCTCCTTCCCTCCCTCTCTCCCTCCCTCTCCTCCTCTCTTTCCCTCCTCCCTCCCTCCCTCTCCTCCTTCCCTCTCTCCTTTCTCCCCCTCCCTCCCTCCCTCCCTCTCTCCTTTCCTTCCTCCCTCCCTCTCTCCTTCCTCCCATCCTTCCTTCCTTCTTTTCTTCATGTCTTCTCTCAACAAAACATTTATAAGTAATGAATATCTTTGAAATGGAACAAAAAGATCAACCCCACCCCCAAATCTCAGTGGAGATTTGGCTGTTTCTCACTGGTTTTCTCATCTTTCTTCTTTCTCTGACTGAGACACTGATGTCCCATATGTCACACCAGCATAACTACTGTGCTTTCTAGTTGGGCTGCAAGAGGAGAGTAGCCTCGGGTACTTTGCTTTTGCTGTGCTGGGAATGGAACCAATTTAGGTCTGTGGTGTCCATGTTTGTATCTGTCTACACATTTTACATTTCTTGGCCTCGATTATAGAAATAGGATAATAACATCTCTTCATAGAGTTGCTTCATCCTTGTTTCTATGTCTATGTGTAGTAGAGCCTCCATAAATGTGGGTTTCTCCTTATTTTTACAAAGTAGTTACCTATCAGAAAAGAGGCCAGATATCAGGAGAGGGTTAGACAAGCAGAGGATAAGCTGGGAGAGGCCAGCAGGAGCAGTGGTATCCTAACCTCCAGCACGCTTAGGAGCTATTGGGAGGAGATAGGGCTCCTCAAGTCAGCGATTCCATGTCTGATTGGAGAAACTCTTCTTACACAGCCAGTCAGAGCAGGTTTAGCTGCTGTGCTGTTATCAAGAAGGCAGTGAGAGCCCCAGGTTTCTAGGGCTCTGCTAGTGGCACAGGGATTTAACGTGAGAATATTGCATCACAGCCTCCTACTACAATACTAATGTACTATTAATTAATGTTGATTTAAACTGCATTACTTTTGTCAGCACTGAAAGCTGGGAGGCCCTAGGTCCAGATGTCAGCAAATTTGTGTTTGCTAAGGGTACATCTATCTTTCTTTCTTTCTTTCTTTCTTTCTTTCTTTCTTTCTTTCTTTCTTTCTTTCTTTCTTTCTTTCTTTCTTTCTTTCTTTCTTCCTTCCTTCCTTCCTTCCTTCCTTCCTTCCTTCCTTCCTTCCTTCCTTCCTTCCTTTCTTTCTTTCTTTCTTTCTTTCTTTCTTTCTTTCTTTCTTTCTTTCTTTCTTTCTTTCTTTCTTTCTTTCTTTCTTTCTTTCTTCTTTCTTCTTCTTCTTCTTTCTTCTTTCTTTCTTCCTTCCTTCCTTCCTTCCTTCCTTCCTTCCTTCCTTCCTTCCTTCCTTCCTTCCTTCCTTCCTTTCCTGGTTAAGACAACTCCTGTTAACTTAAGATAATCTGTAAATCTTTCTTTTTCACATTTCCAATGGCGGGGATCTTTGTCCTCTTTTTCCTCATTCTGCTCACTTGTTCCACAGACCCCTTTGAGCACACGCTGAATGACTCTCTCATTAATGGGGGTATCATGAGTGTCTATTATGTGCCAGGTCAGCTTTAGGGTGTCAGTAAAGCAGATAGGGGCCCTCTCCTTTGGAACTTCTGTGCCCAGATATCAGTTATCCCCTTTGCTCATCAATAACAAAACCAAGAAAGGCAACGGGAAAGAGCTGAGAAGAGCCAGTTCTTGCAATTGGTGATGGAAACTAAACACTTTGTGCCTGTATCCAGGACCTGTTCTTTACCATGTTGCATAATTATGTGACTCCACTAAGCCTTGGGTTCCTTGCTTGCAAAGTGGAGGCATCTCTAATGTCACTGGGGTGTTGTAAGGATTTAGTGTCAGTCCTGCAAGAGCCCTCAAAAAATGTCTCTTTTCAACAAGCTTGTAAACAATAACTATGTGACTAATGATGATCAGCAAGTCTGCTTGCAAAAATGCTTCTAAACATCTTATAACTTGCAGATGGGGCTATTGTTACTGTATTTATTTTATTGATCCAGACATTAGATATACTTACCTTGTCCAAGATCACACGCTAATATGTGTCTGAGTTGGGCTTTGAACTTGGTCCATGTGGGTTTCTTCTTCATTATGCGATTAAAGTGCTGAGCCCTGACTCAGTTAAGATTACTTTGGATTATTGGCACCATTTCCTCTTTTAATCTGGAAGTTTTGTAGAACCAAATGAATGAGCATGACTTTAGCTTTTTTTTTTTTTAATTTTATGTGTGTAGGTCTTTTAGCTGCATGTATGCATCTGTGTATCATGTGTGTTCCTTGTGCTCACAGAACCCTGAAGAGGGCACTGGATTGCCTGAATTACAGAGTGTGAGATGCCATGTGGGGGTGGAGAGTCAAACCCAGCTCCTCTGAAAGACCAGCCAGTGCTCTTAACCACTGAGACATCGCTCCAGGCTAGACTTTAGGCCACCTCCTCTTTTTTTTTTTTTTTTTTTTTTAACTTACCACCTCCCTGTGACACTTTGAGCACACGCTGAATGACTCTCTCATTAATGGGGGCATCATGAGTGTCAGAGAGCACACACTGAGGCGTTCACTGAGGCTGTCTGTATTCAGGTAGTAAAGGAAACATGCATGAGTGTGCATGGAACGTGTATCTTGCTGGTCTTTCAGCTTCACAATTCTCTCAGCAATAGTTTTGTGCCCTTCAACAATATCTGCATCTTTATCTGAAATCCTGCAGTCTGGAAGACACAATCCTGTGTGTGGTTTTTATCTTGTATTGTGGGGACATTCTCTCTCTTCCTGATTTTCACAGGATCCTTGGCTCTTCTTGCTCTTCATTGCTACCACAATGGGGTGATTTTGCATTTCCTCCTCTCTTCCCAAGTATCTGTCTTTATAGGGACTGTGACATGAGCTGAATGTATTATACATCAAAGTGCAGATTCATCACTGGCTAATGTTTCATCTTTATGGAGATTCTCGTGTTGTATATTCATTTCATGATATAGTATAATGTATGCGGTTTCTGGCTGCTGCCAAGCATTCAGCCACTGTCTTTATTGGGCTTTGGGCTTTTCCTAACAATGTCCTAGATATGTTTCTTGTAAGGGCATTATTGTTGTTGGTTAATTTACATTTGCCAGCATATTAGGTATATTTAGCCAGCTCTACAGAGTCCTCGTACAGAAACAGAAATGTGAAAGATTAGCAAAATTAATAGGCAATTTACTTATTCCTAAAGCTGTCTATTCAAAAGTAATCAGCTTTCTACAAAATGATATTATAGTTTTGATCAGAGGATTTTACTTACATTTTCACATAATATATGAAAACATGGTATGAAAATTTGATATTTTTCCACAAAGCAATTATGTCAAGATATATTGTGAACATATATCATTAAAAAATTAAATAGTCTGTGTCTTTGTCTCTCACATACATAGATTGGCTTTAATTTTAATATATTTTATTTTTAATTGACATAATTGCATATACTTATAAATTATGGTGTTTTCAATATATTATATATATTATTTTAATTGACATAATAATTGCATAGGTTTGTAAGGGATTATGTATTCAGTATATATAATATATATTATGTGTGTTTGTATGTGTATGTGTATGTGTGTGTGTATGTGTGTGTGTGTGTGTGTGTTTGTGTGTGAGTGTGTATACTGGTTAGATCAGAGTAACTGTAGTATTTGCTATTACCATCTCTGAGATCAAGTTTACCTCTTTCTCAGATCCTGTCTAGGTATGTCCTACTGGGCTCTTTCCCCTTTCTATTCATGTAGGATTCACAGTCTGTACATATCATTTGAGACTGGTATGCTAGCTACTGTACTAATGAGGCATGATTTGAAATCACAGTCACTCCCTGACTGCCTCAGCTGCCCAGAAATTAATGGAGACAGAGTAAAACGTATTCTCCAAATATTCTTCGTAATCCTCTGTATCAGATTCTAAGGCTGCAGTTGCTATTAGTGATACTTTGTGTGACTCATTAAGTAAACACAATAGCCTGTGATAAAGCAATATGAACATGTTTTGCACCAGATATTTTTTTTTCTGGACCAGGAAGTTAGTATAGTTTTCATAACGCTGAACTGATAGAGATAGCACTTGGGTGTGGTTAGGGGAAAAATGTGTCCCCCAGAAAGTTAACTTAAAACGAGTGTTGCCCCTGGGCTGTCCTTTGCAATGAGAGCATGATGAGCTCAAAGAGGTAGGCGGCTGAGACACTGAACGGGAAGCAGCGCGTTGCTTGCTCTGGCCTGGTGCAAAGGGAAGACTGCCCTTCCTTTACTCCTACAATGGTACCTGGTGTTTGTTACTCAATGAGTGCAGAAGTGCTTCACGAATACTGTTGTCAAGCAACCTCAGTCGTTTTCAGTCAGCAGATCACAAATACACTTGTCAGTCTGTCTGGAAGGAGTTCTATCAGCAGAATGCAAAGCCCAAGATGGTCTTTAGTAAACCCGTGGGCCATAATTCTGGTATTAACCTCTGACATGTCTATCACATTATTTTAGGTGGACAAATCATTTGCTTTCATACCAGTTAAGATCATGTTCAAAATTTGCCAGAATCTGTCTCTCCCTAGCACCTGGTAGGTTCCTATTTACTGCTTACATCATTTACCATTTTGCCCAGAGAAACAGCTTAGATTGCTGGGAAGCTTGTAACAGGTGTAGTGTATGTTCTTGTTTTTGCTAGTAGCAGATGGTGCTGAAAGACGATCATCTCTCTGGGACCATTACAGGATAATGCACAGGCATAAATAAGCACAATGATAGGTCCCAGCTAAGGCAGCCGGGGATTGGGGTCGGTCCAGCATTTGAAAATGGTACATATAACGCTGGGTTGCTTTATCCACCAACTCTATTTCTTCTCTTTTACTTTTCCTACAAGTAAAGACTCCATGCCCTGCCCAGGTTCCCCCCTCCCCCACTAATCAACCAACTCACTTTTCACTTAAATTCTAGGTAATATATTAAAACAGACCTAAATAAAAGGGAATTTCTAATAGTGTTTTCTACTAAAAGGGAGGAGGTAATTTTCTTGGAGTTCCTCCCCAGGCTCAAGAAATTTCTGTTTTTATTTTAATGGGTTTTATGGGACCTGGTCTTTGATCTTGCCCTCTCAAAAATCATCAAGGAAAAGTCAATTCCAGCAATTCTATTCTAATGCAACTCTGCTGTTTTTCATGTAGGACATCACATGAGTATAATTTAGC
This sequence comes from Apodemus sylvaticus, assembly GCF_947179515.1. Lineage (NCBI taxonomy): Eukaryota > Metazoa > Chordata > Mammalia > Rodentia > Muridae > Apodemus > Apodemus sylvaticus. Next base: position 64,881,009 of record NC_067482.1, on the reverse strand, counting down.
CTGCTATCACACTGAGGATATTGTATTGTTCTTAGCAAGAGTTTATCTGTCCTGGGGTCCAGTAGCAAGAGTTTAAAGTCCACGGGTCCCAGTATATCCATAACTGAATATATGTATGCATACATATATCCTAATTATACGACTGTATCTTTCATCTTTGAATACATGTTTAAGTTTAGCAATGGCAGACCAGTCTTGCAGCCATTTTTTTTCTCTTTTCTTGCTTAAATTTTATTTAATGCCTCAGCCTCAGAGTTGGTTGGAGAATATTGTTCCCTTGACTTAATGTAAATTTTTTTCCACATGATGTATTCTTAGGCTGTCCCAGTTTCCCTTCAGGTACTGACAACATTGTTTAGTCAATTTAGGGGCTAAAATGCAGAGAAAGCAAAGACATACTATTTTAACATTTTGCTCAATTCTTTTACCTACTATAGTCACTAGCTGGAGATTTCTGAGCAGCAGTTTTCTTAAATAGTCTTCATTTCTTTTAAAGAAGAAGAAGAAGAGGAAGAGGAGGAGAAGGGAAAAGTAGAAGAAGATTGAGAAAAGAATTCTATGATGTCTTTGAAAAATAAAAGGTACAAGCTATCACATGACATAACATTTCCCCAAACATCTGAGTGTGCATGCACATGTGGGTTTATGGATATAGATTTGTTTTCCTATTTCTCAACACTAAAGTTGTTAATGCTTTCTAAAATATTCACTATGTGTCTGCATCTAAGTCCCAGAGAACTGCTTCCATTTCTGTAGTGAAAAAAAATAAGAACGTAAAGATTGAAAATGTGGCTTTTACACAGAAAAATCTGGCTTTAATGTAGGCATTTAAACTACCGTTGATCTCATCACTGCAAGCATCTGTGGGGCCCAGAGGGTTAATTTTTGATTGCCTATTCTACCTGCACCCTAGAAACAAAAGACGTGTGCATGCAAACGAACAAAAACAGACTGTCTTTGTGACGTCACAAGCATCTGCTTCTGAGTTTCACCACGGAACATAAATGGCTACAAGAATTGAAACAAAACCTGAAGAGAAATCTCCTTTAAAGCAAGATTTCTTTCCATTTAAAGCTTTAAATTTATTATGTCTAGTTTTTGAAAGATCTGAAAGAGCAGGTACATGTAGGGAAGGTGTGTTGGGCCAAAGGAAATTCTTCAGAAACCCTGGCCCACCCCTCCCCCAATCTGATTAAATTGCCTAAGAGCTCTCTGAAGTATAAACAAAGTTAGAGTATTCTAACAGAAGCACACATTATTCCTATACTGATCATATACACTAAGCTTGTTCAGCACAAACCATACATTGTATGATGCAGTATAAATTCCCTTTATTATTTACCACGAGTAATTAGCCTTAGCTTCATGTTACAGGCAATATTTAATCCTTGGTATTTTTATTTTTTTTTTAAAGTATTATCATCCTTTCTGGTCGAGCAGGAGTAAATTTGCTCAGGAGTTACTGCAAGATAAACATTGCTTAGAAACCATAATTTTTTTCTGCCGTATTTGTCTAGTTAATAAAGGGAGGCATTTTATTTTCCTCTGGTGATCACTTGTGCTTTGTTCAGTAATTAAGGAAGTCAGTCAGCTCTCCTAGATTTTGGCCTTTCTATAACCTTTGCAGATTTGATCAGCATGTCAGGGCTGGTTGTGTTACAGCACTGAGTAGCTTTAGAAAAATCCTCCCTGAAGGTAAGGAGGATTCACATAAGCTGATATCAATAATTTTACCAGCAGGAAACATGTCCAACGCATTCTGCCTGAGCAATCTGTGGCTTTCTTTTCATCATGCATATTCTAGCATTTTCAGAATCCTTTCTTCAGATTCCATGGAATAACTTAACAATAAATATTTGCACTTGGGGAAGCTGCACTTTTGCAGTTGAATGATGGTTGAATCCTAGCTCTGCCCTAATTGACTGCATGACCTTCGGCATGCTACTTACCGTCCAAGCTTTGGCTTTCTCATATAGAGATTGAGAATGGTGTCATTGCTCACCTTATGGTATTAGTGTAGGGGTAATCAGGCAATGCACACAAGTACTTCCACGTTTAGTGCTTCATACATAATAAGAGGTTTTCATACAAAATACAGGTTTTAATTTTTGTCATTGTCAGAGTATATTTATATATAGCTTAGGCATTTTAAGTATAAGCATTTTCAGTGGATATTCACATGTAGCTTATTCATTGTGTTGTAGTGTTTGGGTAGCTTTTGAGTAAAGTTAAAAAACAAAACAAAACATGCGTATAGCCTTTGCCTTCATTATTCCAAGGCACAGAGAAGAGTGACTCTCATGAAGTGTGCTTCCTTGCCTCACACTGTTCACCTGAAACTCCACGGGCCCTAGATAACAATTCATTTATTTATTTATTTATTCAAGGAAAGAATAGAAACTATGACTATGATTTGTCCAGATTTCAAAGTACTACAAAAAGACAGTATTAAAAGTAGTATGATATAAAGCACTAACAATAGACAAGTGGAATACAGTAGGCATCTCACAAATGTATCCTCTTGTATATGATCAGATGATCTTTGACAAGTGCTAAGGTAAGTGAAAGATCAGTTGTGCTTAACTAAGAGTGTTGGGAAACTGAGTATTTCCATTCAGAATAATGAAGTTGGACTTTTATGCTATATAAAAATTATTCAAACCTTGGGATATGACCTAAACCTCTACAACTCTTGGGAGAATTACACCGAAGAAAATCTTCATAATACCAGACTCAGTAATGCTTCCGAAGAGAACAGGAAAAGGCCTGGGGTGGGGGAATAAATGTAATTATGTAAAAGTTAAAACCTTGTACATCAATGGTCACAATCAACTGAACAGAGACACAAATTAAAAAATTAAAAAAAATGCAAGTCCATATTTACTAAAGGTTAAGTCTTATAATTCAACAGTGAGAAAACCTATAGTCTTATAAAATTTGTAAAGTATATGAATAGACATCTCTGAAGATAATAAAAATGGCCAATCATTTGAAAAGATGTTCAGTAGCAATAATCATGAGATAAATGCAAACAAAACAGCTATGAGATCATGAAGAGATGACTAAGATATTAAGAGCACTGACTGCTCTTCCAGAAGACCTGTGCTCAATTCCTGATTCCCAAATTGTGTCTCACAAATATCCATAGCTTTAGTTCTAAAGGATCTGATGCCTCCCTCTAGTCTCTGTGGATACCAGGCATGCACATGATACCAAAACATCCAAGCAAACACCCATACACATAAAATAAAATAATAATAATTAAACCAAGTACAATGAGGTATTGCTTCACATAATTACGCAACTTCATGTATGAATACAGATACATAGTCTATTGATACAATTCCATGAATTTGGGCAAGGATATGAAGATACTGAAGTATTTGTGGATTCTTGGTGGGAACGGAAATGGTATAACTGCCAAGGAACAATGGGAGGGTTCCCCACCTATTATAAGTGGGTTTATCATAAAATAAATCATTCTCCACTCCTTGATATTTATTCAAAAGACTAAGTCAGTGTACCGACAATAGCAGTATTCCTGTGTTCACCGCTGTATCATTGCTAACAGCCAAGTAGGAGCAGGTCAGGTATGCATCTGCAGATGGTACAAGAGTGTGTACCTAAGAGCATTATTCAGTTTTTAAACAGAAGAAAATTTGGGGTGCTAGGTCTGCTTATTGGATGAGGTGCTTATCACCAAGGCTACTGGCTTGGGTTTGATCCTGGAATTCACGTGGCAGAAGGGGAGAGCCAGCTCCTGGCCTCTATATGTCTCTTCTTATTATATAATTGTTATAAAAGTTTAAAGCAAATTTAAAGTAAAAGAACATAATCAATGCTATAACCCAGGTGAAATTGTTTAAGATGTTGTGCTAACTGAAACAAGCCACTCACACAAAAACAAAGACCATGTGAACCTTCTTATATGAGTTCTGTAATGTCATAGATGTCAAAGAAACACTAAGTAGAATGGTTCTTACCAGGAGCCTGGGCCAGGAGAAAAGGGAAATAATAGAATGGACAGAGTTTCAATTTGCAAGATAAACATTTTAGAGAACTTATATATTCCATATACAATGATGGAAATACACTTACATTTGAAATATGGCTAAGATGGTAAATTCTGTGATTTTTAACCACAATAAAATGTATAATAAGCCTTTTTACTTTTAATAATTAAAACTTTATTGCAAAGAATCATGTGTGTGTGTGTGTGTGTGTGTGTGTGTGTATCACAGTGAAATTAACCATACCCAAAATTTGTACATTTCAATGAACTTCTATACAGTTAGAATAGCTATCTGAAATGGTAGAGCTTCATATCGGAAATTATACCTTTACTATGTATTATTACATTTTATGTGCTTGTTTACATGTAAAAACTTATTACAAAGTTAAAACTAGCAAAACAATGAGCTTTAAAACCCCTTTCATTACTCATGTGTCTATTACCTGCCTTCTGTTCTTCCTTATCTTCTAATAGTTTCTCTTTCTTATTCTTTATACATGTTGCACTATACTCAGATGTACATATATATTATAGTATAGGATCTGCATATGAAATAGGAGAGAGTATATTTGTTTTTCCTCTGAGATTTTATAACCTTATATAATATCATATAAGTTCATCCATTTTTCTGTGCTTTATCTGATTTTCCTTTTTCTTTAGAGCTAAAGGTAAATCCCATTTTATTTATATACCAGATTTTGATCATTCATTTATCAGTTAATAGATAATTAGTTTGTTTCTATTTCCTTGCTTTATTAGAATTAATTAAGTAGCAATGAATGCAAGGGTACAAATTCTCTGTGGAGGGGGTGGTATGGCGTTCCCTGGGTGTATGTCCAGGTGTGCAAAGCTGGATGATATGATAGCTACATTTTTAACTTTTGAGGAACCCCCAAGCCGATTTCCTAATGGCTGTAATAGTTTGCACCCCACCAGCAGTGTGTAAAAGTTCCTACTTCTCTATATCCTATCCAACATTTATCAGATTTCTTGATGCTAGCCATTCTGATTAGGGTTGGGGGTATATGAAACTTTTAAAAGAATTACATGTCAGTTCATTTTTGTTCTTCAAGTTCCCATGCAGTAGATTTAGGTTGCTGGAAAAGCAAAGTTTTCTAAAACTTCTGCTTCTCAACTCCTTTGGTTAGTATTTGCCATGTTCATTGGTAAAACTACAACTCAAAGAGAACAGTGGAATCATAAAAGTGAAATCATCATCCAGGATGGCATCATTTGTGGATGTTAATTTCTACTCACCAACAACACGTATTAGGTTAGTGCTCAGAGTTTGGATCAGTCACAGAGCATTTGTACAGCATGGACAAAGCTCTGGGTTAAATCCCCATCGCTGTGAAAGTGATGTCAATCGAGTGACATCAACCAAAAAGAGTATACATTCTGTATGGCTTAATTTATATGATGCTATAAAAAAATCCAAAGTAAGTTGTGGTGTTAAAATGGGCACAGTAGCTGTGGACAGGGTGTTGTTGAATACAAAGAGAATATGATGTGTTTTTTCCTTGTATTGATTGGAATATTGAATGTATAGAGATGTGCACTGGTGATTGAGATTATATATCAACTGAAAAAGGAGACAGATAATAGTCGCTAATAAACTAAAGATGCTTTGTCGCTTATACAAAATTTTTCACAGATTTGATTTGGTTCCAAATGAAAGTGTGTTCTGAGATGCTACACATCAGTGTAATGAATTAGAATATTTGTTATTTGATCCCAATACTATTACTTGTCCTTTCTGCCTGCCTGCCTCCTTGCTGTCTTCTTTCATTTATGCTCTCTTACTTTCTCCTTAGGAAAGTTGCTCTCAGCATTCCAAGTGACCTTTCTTTATAGAACTGTGTGACAAGCACATGTGTACAACCTGCATGACCAAATCAGGGTAATTAGTGTTTGCATTTCCTTAAACACTCCCAACCTGATAGTGGGAGGGAAACTCCAGGAAGTAGGTCAGGGAGTCATTAAAACACAATGGCCCTTGTTTAGAGCCTGTATTTCTGGCTGAGATATCCAGATATCCACCTGCCTGCATTTCCAATGCCTTGTGGTATCACCCCCTCACTCCTGAGAACTTCCTAGTATTTTTCCAATCAGGCTATTGACTTTCCTATTTATAGAGCTAGAGCCAACATCTGTTGTTTGTACCCAAAGAACATAATACCAGTCAATGGCTTGACATTCCCTTGTTTAACACTCCCTCCCTAGAAGCAGACCCTGAGCATGGCTGTGAACACAGATAGCTTTTTTTTTTTTTTTTTTTGCATGTGACTCCAAGAAGAAATAGTAGGGGAATTCATAAACTGTGTTAAATTGAGTCTGCTGATTGACTGGTTATAAATGTATCCTTCCATTCCCATTTGTTGTAAGTCAAGAGCTGCCCCTGGTTAAGGAACTCCACAAGACTTTGAGCCATCTCCTCTTAGGGCTCAGAGAAAACTCCCAAGGTGAAGTGTTGCAGCTGTGGGCAATAGAATGGGATCACCATTCACTAGAACAACAATGCTTACACTATATATACAGAAGGGTGATGAGAACACATCCAGAATAGCTTCCAAGAACTTTGTTAGGTTCTATGGCACTATGCAATCTAAGTTCACCAACCCTCACCCTCTCTCCGTCTGCAACACTCTTTCCCTCTTTGGCTCCTTCTGACTTATTCTAGCCTGTCTTGTCTTAGTTTATATGTCCCTAACTTCAGCGACTCTGCTGACCCATCCTGTACAGACACACTCACAAATAGTTTGATTTATAATCATAGTAATATAATAGATCAATAATAGCAATATAATATAATTAAACACATATTTACGACCCTGTTATTTGTGGATTTTCAATGTAATGTTTTTGGATTAGGATTGAATAAAAGTACAGAAAGAAAAAACCTGCAGGTGGGGTGTGGTCTACAAAGCAACTGCAGCCATTTCATCGGAGTATCAAAATAGTAAAGAGCAGAGACTGGTCCTTGAGAACTTACTTAATGGCTGAGTGAATCAAATAAATATATGTGGATGTGATAAAATGAAATAAAAGGGTTTTTATTGGTGGGCACAAGAGAGAGGACATTCTAGCATTAAGTATCTGACTACCTGACATGTTTGCTGTTGTATATGTGCATATAAACACTAGCAAGAATTTGGAGGAAAAGGGCCCCTGTAAATTGTTGGGGCTGTCACTTGTATAGCTATTATTGATTGGGTTTCTGGAGCAGGTGGATAATTTTTCACAGCTGCTATAATAGACACACTACTTTTTTTCTTGCTCATTTCTCATGTTCTACCATATATTGTCTCTTTTACCTGATTCTTGATTTCATAGGAGTATCTGTGTTCTTGTCTGTTTGGGAGAGTCTATTTAGATCATTTTTTTTCTTCAAAGACCTTGGAGTACCTTGCTGTGAGTTAATGTCCCTATGAGATTTCACCTTTATGTATTGTTTCACCAAATCCTAAGCACACTTATAAACTTAACAATATAGGTAAACATTTTGGCTTGATTTTATAGTGATTTTTAAACTTAAGTTTATTAAAATGCTACTTACTGATTACTGAACATGGAGTGTTCACTTTCACAGGGATCTTTTCCTACTGGATCGTCCTTACAGTATGTGCTTCAAGGTGCTATAGATGCTCATGTCTCTAGAAAAAGGCCAGCTCCACTTGTAAAATGTGATACAAGCCAAGAAACTACCTGAAAGTTTTTTGTTACTAATAATATATGAAGCATCCAAGAAAAGGGTTTAAAAGCATAGATAAACCTCTAATAAATGTCAACATTAGATTTGAAAGAGTAACCTGTACAAAGATTCCAAAGAGCCCCAGTGACAAGTAATTGAATATCCCTACTGCAGGGAGGAAAACAGTGCTTGAGGGTAGATTTTCATGTAATTTATGTAACGTTGATTATTTGTGTTTTCAGTTTCCTTAAATAACTCAGTAAGGGTGGCTGGAAACTCTTCCCCACAGAGAAAATGTATTTCTTAGCTGTGGAAAGACTTGCTAATCTCTAACATATTGTAGGTGATATTTTATGTGACAGCAAAAATATGTGAAAGTCTTTATTAGGTACATTGTATTTTAAAGATTATCTGCAAATAGAACATGCTTACTCTTTAGATGCTATTTTATTTTTAATAGAGATACTAATATCAATAATGATCATATTAAGAACTAAAATTGTAGGTACCCTGGGCCTAGAGATGAGGTTAAGTTTTTGACTTTATTTATTATGTTTTTTTGTTTTTTAACATTCATTCAACTTGATCAAACAGAGCACAAAGCTATGGGAGGAGGTTTTCCCCAAGAACCTCCCAGTCAAGTGGGAGAGAGCAGAACTCATACCACTGCATTACCAGACAGAACATCGTTGGCTGTGCAGGTAGGGCTGCTAAATTGTAGCAGCTTCAGTGTACCATAGCCTCTATGTTTGCCACGATTTGGAATGGCTTCTTGGATACTGAAGCCTTTAGATAAAGAATGATGTTACTAACTGTGAGTAGGGCTTTGTCATAATGAAAAAGGTAGTGGTAGTGGTGGGGTCAGATACTCCAGACAGGAGAAATGGTGAAATAACTTGTGGAACAGGACTTTTCTCAAAACTACATTTTAATCTCATTTCTCACAGTTAGAGGGGCTATTATATCTAATTATTATGTGGTAAAGAAACACTAACACAGTCTAGTTACTATATAAATCAATCCGGAATTTCCTTTAAAAAACCATACAAACTCAAAACCCAGCAATTTAAAATCAAATTGCCATATAATCCAGCTGCACAAGTCCTAGGGATACACCTGAAGCAATCAGCCATCACCAGGAGAGCCAGGAGAAATACCTTCCTGCATATCTACAATCATCACAGCTATTCCCAATAGCTAAAGAATGCACTTTCCTTAGGTACCCATAGGTGGGTGTATATCTAAATAAAAATATGGTATGGATAAATAATCCATAGGTGGGTGTATATCTAAATAAAAATATGATATGGATAAATAATCCATTGCCATTTAGCCACAAGGAAGAGTTGAGATGTATCATTTGCAAGAGAATGGACAGACCTGGAGATTATCCAGTTAAGCAAAATAAGCCAGGCTCAGTGAGGGATGTAGCATACATTTACTCTGGTCTGAGGTAGACGGACTGGGTTGGTATGACCAACATGTATCACATGCATGTGTGGAAAAGTCAAAATGAACTTAGGTTTGTATAATTAAGACGCGTTAGCCTGGTGGTAGTGGTAGTGGTGGTGGTGGTGGTGGTTGTGGTGCACACCTTTAATCCCAGCATTCTGGGAGGCAGAGGCAGGTGGATTTCTGAGTTTGAGGCCAACCTGGTCTACAGAGTGAGTTCCAGGATAGCCAGGGCTACACAGAGAAACCCTGTCTTGAAAAAACAAATCCAAAAAACCAAAAAACCAAAAAAAACCCAACAACAACAACAAAAAAAGACATGTTAAAACAAAACTAAAGAGGGATTCGTGCCATCTAATAGTGCTTTTGTAGCACAGGGCTTATGTAAGCTCACTAGAGTAAGAAGTCCGCAGGAGAGGAATGGAAGAAACAGCCGAATTACTGGGTTCCTCCCTACTCATGAAGAAAATAACCCACACGGACAAGACACTTGGAATTTGGCCTTAGTGTCTTCCGTAATCACTGAAGATGCTTATTAAAGGCAGTGACAGGATCAGCCATGCCTCTAGAAGCTTCCTTTGGTGTTGTATGAGACTTTCCAGTGGGTATGGGGAAAAGTTCCAAACATTTAACAACATGGCCTCCAAGCCTCTCCACTCTTTCTCTCCCCTTAGTCCCCTTGATCGTCCTGGCACATTTGGGGTCTCTTAATCTGGCTGTGTATGAAGGTTCCCCCTTGTCCCCCATGTCCTCATGCCCTCCACAGAGGGCCACTATCACCTCTTTTAATTAAATAAATGTTACACTCTGAGGGACTGTCCCTGACACAAACTCTTTTTTTTTTTCCTTTTAAAAAATGGACTTAGTGCTTCGTAGTGCCATTGCGCCTGTCGTGGTAGGAAAACTGAGGCTTGGAGAGATTTTCCCCAGTGGAATAAAAGACCAAAAAAAGGATGTTGCAGAAACTCAATGGCTTTATTATGAGGCCCAGAGAAGTAATTGTCTCAGAAGAAATAAAAGGTTCACACTCTTTAATTGATTTTATGCAGCAGTTTCTCTCGTGCATGTCTTAGACTGTATAACAACTGCTATTTCTCTGGTAAGAAAGCAATGTACAGAGTCAAGATTTTCATGGATGTAATGGTCTACTTCACTTGCCCTTCATAATATGCTTGGAAAATTTGTAGGGAAGATGTTAACCCACTGTGGTAATTTGAAAGAAAAACCTCCATGGTCTCAGATATTTGAGCACGTGGTCACAGGTCAGTGAGGGGCACCTTGCAGGGGAAGAGCTGCACTGGGGGCAGGCTTTGACGTGGTTTATAGAGTTTATCACTCTTCTAATCTGCTCTCTCTGTTTCCTGGTGTGATGAAACTATGTGATTAGCTAAGCTCCTGCCTCTGCTATCTGCTGCCGGATAGTAATGGACTCTAACCCTCTGGAACCATAAGCCGAAAGAAGTTTGTTTCTGGTCATAGTTTATTACAGCATGAAAAGGAGCCAATACATTCTTATTGAGAGTGCAATTTAGGACGGTGTGGTAGCTAGTCTTAGCACATTGGTAGCAAGCTTGAACATTAGTTAAAACCTTTTGATTTTGAATGTTACTTTTGACTGAGCTGTTTATTCCTCATAAATAGGATATCACAATGAGAATTTAATATAAAAGTACAAAATGTGCCGTGTAATGTTCAGCCCTGTAAGCATCTAATAGCTATTAACATATATGCGTATGGAAGAAGTGCCCGGCATGATCGAAAGAATGTAATGGAATCAGATTGGGGTATCAATACGCTTCCGAGTTGTTAAGAGGACATTTCTTAAAGTCGTTCTGAAAACTTGGCCTGCAAAAAGGTGTTTAAATCTGCTAATATGACCTCAGTCTACTTCCCAATAAATTACTCATCCGCTTTGCAATTAGTCACCCAGCCTGCCAACCATATGAACGAAGGATTTATTTTCTGTTTCAGGCAGCGCTGTGGAACCGATGGGCAAGTTGCCATCATAGAACCTGACTGTGCTTCCAGGTACTGTGGGGGAGGGGCGGGGGAGAAGCGGAGGCTCCGGTCCTCCCTTCAAGAACTCTTCTTGTGGTTTCAGGAATTCAGGCCTGAGTTCATATTCCAGCTTTGTTCCGACCTTTAGATTAAAGCTTGTTTGGAACTTCAGAGACACTTTCTTATTGTTAGCTTGGCTGGAGGCCAGCTAAGCCGAGCGGAAACAGCCTGCGCAGGCTTAGTCCTAGAAAGCGGTGACCGGGTGACACAGTTTAGAGTCCACGCAGCAGCTTTGAGGGACAGCCAGATTTAATAACACCATAAGGGGTGTGATCTGAAGTAGGAGAGGAGCAGTCTATCAAACCCTAGGGAAACAGAAACAGGGGACCAAATTAGAGGCGGAGTGGACACAGCCAGGACAGATCCTGCCCGAGGCTGCGGCTCTCCCAGCATTCCACTTCCTGGTTGCAGGGATACTTGGCCTCACCTACTGGCCCTTCTTGGTGCTTCAGCTCTGGATAGTTCCCAGTCTCCACAACCAACTCAGGCCCCAGCTCTAAACTTCAGATGCTCTAAGATGTTGCTTTGACTGTGCTATTCACTCCGGACACCAGTGAAGGAGGCTTTTTAACCTGGCTCATGCTTCTGGAGTTTATCTACCAACAGTACAACATAGGTCCCATCATTGGAGCGTAACATAAATCAGTTCTTTGTCTATGTGTAATTTCCTTATGTCTGAATATTGCAATAAGAAATTGTGAAAATTAGTAATTACAAATGATATTGATAAAAGCAATCTTATTGAGTAGTCACTATTGGCCGAGCACCATTTTAAAAGCTTTATTTCATCATTTAATCCCCATTACAATCTAGAATGACAGAATCATTTTAGTTTCTTGTTTTCAATGATTAAAAATCTGAAAAGGTAAATAGTAAGTAGTTACTAAGAGAGAGGAAGTCAGTAAGTCACTGAGCCGTCTGGCTCCAGGGTGTGTATTTGAGATATTTTATTGGGGCGAGGAAATCTCTCAATCAATGACTAAATACATTTCATTCATCACTGTAATCACTATCAGCTATGTACTATTAGAAATAAATGTGCTGTAAATCCTATTATTTTGTCAGAGCTGTCTGTTCACAAAAAGTTTGATATTAAATTACAAAAAAGCGAGAGGAAATCCACATTGATGTATAGAAATTCTTTGTAAAATAATTTGCTTATTGCATAGGGAGTTATTGAAACACACACAGATACTATAGTTTAAATAAATAAATATTGTATTGATCATTAAATCTTACCAAGGATATAACATGTGTTGCATTACATTGGCAACTGGCATCTGTTAAAAACAAGCTTCTAGGATGCCAGTTTGGCTTAGGTAATTCTGTAAAAGAGGTTCAATATCAGCATCCTGGATTATTCTCCAACAAAAATTTCTTGGCAACACAGTCTTTCAGACTTGATTTCGAATAGTTAAAAATTAACTTAAAAACCCTTCAAATGTCAAGGAAATCCCATAGTTTGGATCTATACTTTGAAATTTGTACTGTGGACATTTATATACTTATCAATATTTATTAAGCTAAAAACCTTAAATAACAAGCACCATATTTTTGCCATTACTCATTTTTTTTTTACTGAAAGAGCATTGAATTATTATTAGCATTGAATTATTAGCATTGAATTATTGAATATTATTAGCATTGAATTATTATTAGAATCTGAAAAAAATCACCATCCACCCTTAACTTAACTTATGCTTATTTCAGTTTTATATTTACCATTCCTGGATTTTCTTTGTTTGTGTGTGGAATTAAATTGTGGTATTGAGAGATGGAGACTACATACATGTCAGCTTTATATAGTTTGTAGGAGACAGAGGATTTGTGATGGTTCTCCTGTGAACATTTACATCCAGTGAAGACATTTAGAAAATAAAAGACACTGGTACATGGGAAGGACATCAGGACTGCATAATTCAATGTCTGTCTTTTGCAGACAAAGAATTGGGAACTCAGGCAGTGGAGCTCTGTATACCAGAGATAAGTCTCTAGACTGCTGTTTCATTGATTTGTGGAAACACAGAGATGACATGCTCCTGTGGACCCAAATCCATAGACAGTAAGACTCAGAAAATTTACATGAATAGATGGATAGTTAATGTGCTCATTAGACCATTTACCTCAAGAATAGGTGTGCTAACTGAATCAGACAGTGAGAATATGTGTGTGTGCAGATCTATATTTTGAATCTGCCCCCAAATAATGCATTTTTCTGCTTTAAATAGTGCTCATTAGTCATAGACAATGGGAAACCAGTCCACCACTTTCTATTTGCTATAGGTTTGAGCTAGGTTAGGAGTGTCCTCCAAAGGTTCACATGGTGGAGACTTGGTCCTCAATGTGACTGCTGGGAGATACAGAATTTCTAAGAAATGTGACCTAATAGGAAGGAGGTTCTTCGGCGTTTGAGCAGCTCCCTTCAAAAAAGATTGGTAAAAGTTTCACAGGATCTTTTGTACCTCCAGAGTAAAGTGAGTTGTTATGAGTGATCGTGACCCTAAATTGTTCTCTGGCTTCCTTTTATGCAATATGAGCTCTTCTATAATATATATATATTTTTCTACCATTATATGATGCAGTCAAAGGAGTCATCACAAGCACCAGGTTCTCAAACTTTTGAAATTATAAGTGTAATTCCGTTTGTATAGTTAGCTAGCCTCAGGTATATTAGTATGGTTAAAAAAATGACTAATACAATATTCTTAGGCAGCCATTTTTAACTTTTGGATTTTTCCAAAGTTCATGATATATGAATTACAAAACATCAAATTATACATATTACAGATTATATAAATGTATTATTGAATACATATTCAAGTTATCGCTATTTATATGTTGAGCATCTCTAATATAAAACTCCAAAATCTGAAACACACGAATATTCAAAACTTAGAACAAAATTGTGTGTACATATGAGCATATGTCTGCAAACATGAATACAAGTTTGTGAATGCAGATGCAGACAAGGAGAGACAAGGTGAGACACTTGCTATGGATCCTAGGTATTGAGTTTCTGTCCCAAATGCTAAATTATATCCTCTCAAATGCTAAGCCATCCTTCCAACCCCTATAGAACTTTTTGAGTGCTGCCTTGATATTACAGATGGATAAATGTACATTTGAGCATATCTTATGTTCAAGAGTTAAAATGCAGGTGCACTAAAAGTTCTGATGATATCCCCAAAAGTGTGAATGCAGTTGCATAGGAACATACATTTCATTTCAGAATTGACATTATATCACAAGAAATGTCATTATGCATATAGTTCAAAATCTACCAAAATATGAAATCTGAATTATTTCTGGTCCTAAGCATTTTGAATAGGAGAGATTATCCAAATCTAACCAATCTATGTGCTTAATTAAAAATTATGTGACACATTATTTTATAATTTAAAATGAGTTAAGGGAAATGTTCTTTCCTTTTTTACTCTTCGAATTTGTTAAATTTAGAATTATTTTGATTATTTATAGAATTACTTTTTTGGACATAGTAATTTTGTATTTTAAAACATTTATTTTAGTAAATCATTGCCATAAAAATATTTATTTGGAATGTCTATTTCTTCTTGAGTTATTTTTGTTTTTTTAATTTATTCGATATATTCTTTATTTACATTTCAAATGATTTCCCCTTTTCTGGCTCCCCACTCCCCAAAAGTCCCATTAGCCCTCTTCCCTCTCCCTGTTCCCCCATCCATCCCTTCCCACTTCCCTGTTCTGGTATTCCCCTATACTGCTGCACTGAGTCTTTCCAGAACCAGGGGCCACTCCTCCATTCTTCTTGGACATCATTTAATAAGTGGATTATGTCTTGGGTATTCAAAGTTTCTAAGCTAAGAGGAACACTCCTCCACTGCTGGTGGGGATGTAAGATAGTACAACCACTGTGGAAATCAGTCTGGAGGGTTGTCAGAAAACTGGACATGAGACTTCCAGAGGACACTGCTATACCTCTCCTGGGCATATACCCAAAGGATTCCCCGGCATGCAATAAAGGCACATGCTCCATTATGTTCATGGCAGCCTTGTTTATAATAGCCAGAAGCTGGAAAGAACCCAGATGCCCCTCAAAGGAGGAATGGATACAGAAAATGTGGCATATTTACACAATGGAATACTACTCAGCAATTAGAAACAATGAATTCACAAAATTTTTAGGCAAATGGTTTGATCTGGAAAATATCATCTTAAGTGAGGTAACCCAATCACAAAAGAATACACATGGAATGCAATCTCTGATAAGTGGATATTAATTAGTCCAGAAGCTCTGAATACCCAAGGCACAAATTGCATAACAAATGACTCCCATGAAGAAGTATGGAGAGGGTCCTGATCCTGGAAAGGATTGATCTAGCATGGTAAGGGAATATAAGGACAGAGAAAAAGGAGGGAGGTGATTGGAGAAGGGATAGAGAGAAGAAGGTTTATGGGACATATGGGGAGGGGGGATCTGGGAAAGGGGAAATCATTTGGAATGTAAACAAAGAATATAGAAAATAAAAATATTAAAAAAAACTAGAAAAAAATAAAAAACAAAGTTTCTAAGCTAATAGCCACTTATCAGTGAGTGCATACCATGATTGATCTTTTGAGACTGGGTTACCTCACTTAGTATGATGTTCTCCAGCTCCATCCATTTGTCTAAGAATTTCATGAATTCATTTTTTCTAATGGCTGAATATTACTCCATTGTGTAAATATACCACATTTTTTGTATCCATTCCTCCATTGAGGGACACCTGGGTTCTTTCCAGCTTCTGGCTACTACAAATAGGGCTGCTATGAACATAGTGGAGCATGTGTCCTTATTGCATGTTGAAGAGTCCTCTGGATATATGCCCAGGAGTGGTATAACCGGGTCCTCAAGAAGTGTCATGCCCAGATTTCTGAGGGACCACCAGACTGATTTCCAAAGTGGTTGCACCATCTTGCATATACAAAGAACTCAAGAATTGGAGGAGTGTTCCTCTTTCTCCACATCCCACCAGAATTGGAGGAGTGTTCCTCTTTCTCCACATCCTCTCGAACACATGCTGTCTACTGATTTGTTGACCTTAGCCATTCTGACTGGTGTGAGGTGAAATCTCAGGGTTGCTTTGATTTGCATTTCCCTAATGATTAATGATGTTGAACATTTCTTAAGGTGCTTCTCAGCCATCCAAAGTTCTTCATCTGAACATTTTTTGTTTAGCTCTGTACCCAACTTTTTAATAGGGTTATTTGATTCTCTGGGTTCTACCTTCTTGAGTTCTTTGTATATATTAGATATTAGCCCTCTGTCAGATTTAGGGTTGGTGAAGATCCTTTCCCAATCTGTTGGTTGACGTTTTGTCCTTTTGACAGTGTCCTTTGCCTTACAAAAACTTAAGATATTGGTGTTCTGTTCAGGAACTTTTCCCCTGTGCCCATGTCCTCAAGGGTCTTCCCCAGTTTCTTTTCTATTAGTTTCAGTGTGTCAGGTTTTATGTGGAGGTCCTTGATCCACTTGGAGTTGAGCATAGTACAAGGAGATAAGAATGGATCGATTCGCATTCTTCTGCATGCTGACCTACAGTTGAACCAGCACCATTTGTTGAAAAGGCTATCTTTTTTCCACTGGATGCTTTCAGCTCCTTTGTCGAAGATCAAGTGACCATAGGTGTGTGGGTTCATTTCTGGGTCTTCAATCCTATTCCATTGATCCGCTTGCCTGACATTGTACCAATACCATGCAGTTTTTTATCACTATTGCTCTGTAGTAATGTTTGAGGTCTGGGATACTGATTCCCCGAGAAGTTCTTTTACTGTTGGGAAGAGTTTTAGCTATCCTCGGTTATTTGTTATTCCAAATGAATTTGAGAATTGCTCTTTCTAGCTCTATGAGTTGGGATTTTGATGGTGATTGCACTGAATCTGTAGATTGCTTTTGGCAAGATGGCCATTTTAACTATATTAATCCCGCCAACCCACAAGCATGGAAGATTTTTCCATTATCTGAGGTCTTCTTCGATTTCCTTCTTCAGAGATCTGAAGTTCTTGTCATATAGGTCTTTCACTTGTTTGGTTAGAGTCACCCCAAGATACTTTATGCTGTTTGTGGTTATTGTGAAGGGTGTCATTTCCATAATTTCTTTCTCTTTCTCATTCTGCTTATGCTTTGAGTATAGAAAGGCTACTGATTTGCTTGAGTTGATTTTGTAACCAGCCTCTTTGCTGAAGTGTGTCAGCTGTAGGAGTTCTCTAGTAGAGTTTTTTGGGTCACTTAAGTAGACTATCACATCATCTGCAAATAGTGATAGTTTGACTTCTTCCTTTCCAATTTGTATCCCTTTGACCTCCTTATGTTGTCTAATTGCTCTAGTTAAGACTTCAAGAACTATATTGAAAATATATGGAGAGAGCGGGCAGGCTTGTTTAGTCCCTGATTTTAGTGGGATTGCTAAAATCAAGTTTCTCTCCATTTAGTTTGATGTTGGCTACCGGTTTGCTGCATATTGCCTTTACTATGTTTAGATATGGGCCTTGAATTCCTGTCCTTTCCAAGACTTTTAGCATGAAAGGATGCGGAATTTTGTCAAATGCTTTTTCAGCATCTAATGAAATGATCATGTGTTTTTTTCCTTTGAGTTTGTTTATATAGTGGATAGCATTGATGAATTTCCATATATTGAACCATCCCTGCATCCCTGGGATGAAGCCTACTTGATTATGGTGGATGATGTGTTCTTGGATTTGGTGGGCAAGAATTTTATTGAGTATTTTTGCATCGATATTCATAAGGGAAATTGGCCTGAATTCTCTTTCTTAGTTGGATCTTTGTGTGGTTTTGGTATTAGCATAATTGTGGCTTTATAGAAGGAGTTGGGTAGAGTTCTTTCCGTTTCTATTTTGTGGAATAGTTTGAAGAGTATTGGTGTTAAGTCTTCTTTGAAGGTCTGATAGAATTCTGCCCTAAAACCATCTGGTCCTGTGCTTTTTTTGGTCGGGAGGCTTTCTATGACCTCTTCTATTTCTTTAGGGGTTATGGGTCTGTTTAAATGACCTATTTGATCCTGGTTTAATTTTGGTATTTGGTATATGTCTAAGAAATTGTCCATTTCCTTCAGATTCTCCAGTTGTGTTGAATACAAGCTTTTGTAGTAGGATCTGATGAAATTTTGAATTTCCTCAGTTTCTGTTGTTATATCTCCCTTTTCATTTCTAATTTTGTTAACTTGGATACTGTCTCTGTGCCCTTTGGTCAGTCTGGCTAAGGGTTTATCTATCTTGTTGATTTTTTCAAAGAACCAGCTCCTGGTTTTGTTGATTCTTTATATGGTTCTCTTAGTTTCTACTTGATTGATTTCAACCCTGAGTTTGATGATTTCCTGTCTTCTTCTCCTCCTGGGTGAATTAGCTTCTTTTTGTATCAGGGCTTTCAGTTGTTCTGTTAATCTTTTATTGTATGCTCTCTCCAATTTCTTTTTGGGCGCACTCAAAGCTATGAGTTTTCCTCTTAGCAATGCTTTGTGTCCCATAGATTTGGGTATGTTGTGCCTTCAATTTCGTTAAATTCTAAAAAAAATCTTTTATTTCTTTATTTCTTCCTTGACCAAGGTATCATTGAGTAGAATATTGTTTAGTTTCCATGGTTATGCGGGCGTTCTGTTGTTTTTATTGTTATTAAAGACCACTTTTACTCCATAGTGATCTGATAGGAGGCATGGGATTATTTCAGTCTTCTTTTATTTATTGAGGTCTGTCTTGTGACCAACTATATGATTGATTTTGGAGAAGGTATCATGAGGTGCTGAGAAAAAGGTATATTCTTTTGCTTTGGGATGAAAAGTTCTATATATATCTGTTAACTCCAATTGGTCCAAAGCTTCAATTAGTTTCACTGTCTCCCTGTTTAGTTTCTGTTTTCCTGATTGGTCCATTGAGAAGAGTGGAGTTTTGAAATCACCCACAATTATTGTGTTAGATGCAATGTGTGCTTTGAGCTTTAGTAAAGTTTCTTTTATGAATGAGGGCGCCCTTGCATTTGGAGTGTAGATGTTCAGGATTGAGAGCTCTTCTTGGTGGATTTTTCCTTTGACCAGCAAGAGGTGTCCTTCCATGTCTCTTTTGAGGACATTAGGTTGAAAGTCAATTTTATCTGATATTAGAATGGCAATTGCAGCTTGTTTCCTCAGATCATTTGCTTCCAGACTTTTACTCTAAGGTAGTTTTTGTTTTTGACACTGAGGTGTGTTTCCTGTATGCAGCAAAATGTAGGGTCCTGTTTCCTTATCCAATCTGTTAGTCTATGTCTTTTTATTGGGAAATTGAGTCCATTGATGTTAAGAGATATTAAGGAGTAATGGTTATTGCTCCCTATTCTGTTTGATGTTAATTTTATCCTTGTGTGGTTATCTTCTTTTGGGTTTGATGAAAGAAGTTTAATATCCTGCTTTTTCCAGGGTTTAGTATTCCTTGTTGTTATGGTGTTTTCCCCCATCATCCATTTTTAGGGCTGGGTTTGTGGATAGATATTGTGTAAATTTGGTTTTGTAAATCTTGGTTTCTCCATCAATAGTGATTGAGAGTTTCAGTGGGTATAGTAGTCTTGGCTGACACTTGTTTTCCCTTAGAGTCTGCATGAGCTCTGCTCAGGATCTTCTTGCTTTCATGGTCTCTGGTGAGAAGTCTGGTGTAATTCTGATTGGCCTTCCTTTATATGTTACTTGGCCTTTTTCCCTTACTGCCCTAAGTATTCTTTCTTTGTTTAGTATATTTGGGGTTTTGATTATTATGTGATGGGAAGTATTTCTGTTTTGGTCCAGTCTGTTTGGAGTTCTGTAGTCTTCTTGTATATTCATGGGCATCTCTCTCTTTAGGTTAGGGAAGTTTTCTTCCATAATTTTGTTGAAGATATTTGCTGGCCCTTTAAACTGTAAATCTTCCCTCTCATCAATGCCTATAATCTTTAGGGTTGGCTTTCTCATTGTGTCCTGGATTTCCTGGATGTTTTGGGTTACAAGCTTTTTGCATTTTGCATTTTCTTTGACTGTTGAGTTTATGGTTTCTATGGTATCTTCGGCATCTGAGATTCTTTCTTCTATCTCTTGTATTCTGTTATTGATATTTACATCTATGTTCCTTGATTTCTTCCCAAGGTTTTCTATCTCCAAAGTTGTCTCCCTTTGTGCTTTCTTAGTTGTTTCTTCTTCTGTTTTTAGATCCTGGATGTTTTTGCTCACTTCCTTCACTTGCTTGTTTGTGTTTTCTTGTAATTCTTTGAGAAATTTTTGTGTTTCCTCTTTCATTACTTCTGCCTGTTGATCAAAGTTCTCCTGTATTTCTTTAAGTGATTTTTGCATTTCTTCCTTATTGGCTACTAACTTATGACCCACATTCTCCTGAATTTCTTTAAGTGATTTTTGTGTTTCCCTTGTAAGGGATTCTAGCTTTTGATCATTTTTCTCCTGAATTTCTTTAAGAGATTTATTTATGTTCTTCATGTGTTCCTCTAACAGCATCCTGACCAGTGATTTTAAATCCAACTCTTGTTTTTCTGGTGTGTTGGGGTATCCAGGCCTAGCTCTAGGTGGAGAATTGGGTTCAGATGCTGCCATAATGCCTTGGTTTCTGTTAGTAATGTTCCTACGTTTGCCTTTAGCCATCTGGTTCTTACTGGTATTAGATGGTCTTATTGCCACTGGCTGGTGCTTTAACTTCCTGTGGACCTTTAAGGTTATTTCTGCAACACTGGATGACTGGGTTTCCTCTGGCACAGATTACTGATATGCTGCCTTCCACTTTTGTGCCTTTGGAGCCCTGCTGAGTCTTGCCTCAAGCAATGTTATACTTGGGTTGTCTCAGTGAACTAGGTATTCCCTGACTGCTCTGTCATGGAGTGAAGATGGAGGCAGAGAGTCACTCCCTCTGTAGATCCTCAGGTAGGACACAGGCCCCACAGCTAGTCAGCTGGCAGACAAACCACCTATGTGCTCATGTCCTGGACGCAGGCAGACTCCTGGTGGTTTGCACCTCCAGAGATCTTAAGCTCAGGATAATACAGTTTGTAGTGATGCTTTTCTACCCAGGCAGGCAGCGCAGATGGCCGAGGAGAGTCACTCCCTCTGTTGCTCTCCCAAGTAGGACACAGGACCCCCCACAGACCTGCTGGCAGAGGACCTGCCCATGTGCTTAGGTCCTGGGTGCAGGCAGACCCCTGGCGCTTTGCACCCCTAGAGATCTTAAGCTCCGGATAATTCAGTACCTAGTGATGCTTTTCTGCCCCAGCAGGCAGCGAAGATGGCCGTGGGGATCGTTATTTTTGGTTTATTCTTATATTTCATGAATGATATTAATATTATGAAGTAATATTCATTAATAAATGAGGTCATATGTTCATGTAGAGCATTTACAACAATGTCTGACACACAGTAAACAATGTAGAAAGATGAGCTTTTCATATTATTCTCTCAGTTTAGACCTAGCTTCAGCCAAATTTGCTAGGATATTTTCTTTGTTTCAAAATGACAAATGTATTTTAATATTTTCAGACCTATCTAAGATGATCCCAAAGCTGAGTAATGGTTTTGTTAGTGTAGTGTTTGCAAAGCAATATGTAGGGTAGTGGAATGTTGGCATAAAATTGGAGAAATAGTACAATGAAAGATAAAAACAAATTTGGAAAGAGATTCATATTTATGTGGGACTTAAAATATGACAGAGCCGGAGCTGGAGAGATGGCTCAGTGGTTAAGAGCAATGACTGTTCTTCCAAAGGTCCTGAGTTCAACTCCCAGGAACCACATGGTGGCTCACAACCCTCTGTAATGGAATCTGACACTCTCTTCTGGTGTGTCTGAAGACTGCTACAGTGTACTCATAAATAAAATTAAAAAAAATCTTCAAAAAAATATATGACAGAGCTAACTTGAAATTATAGACGATAGGAATAAATGGACTTCAGCAACAAAAAGTCCAGAAAATTCAGTTCAGATGATTTTAAGGCTGAAATATACAGGAAAATATTTGAGAACTTTAAAAAGAAAATTCTAGAATAATATCCCTATAATTTCATGATAAGCTAAATTACTTTGCATAACTTTACAATATAGAAAATATAAAACATCCATAATACTAAAAAAAAACTAGTAAAGATTGTCCAACTTATACATCAAATTAGTATTTAAAACATATGTTGAATCTTGAAGCCACAAAATAAATTTCAATTTATGAAGCAAGCAGATATTAGAGTCTGAGTAACAACGACCATGACAAAAACCTTGTTTAAAAAGTTGAATTAAAAAAAAAAACCCAAAATATTAGGAAGAGCTTGGGAAACCTGAAATTTCATACAAAAGAAGCAAGAGCTCATAAACTTCTGAGAAGATGTTAAACCTCATTAGGAATAGGGGATTTTAGTTAAAACCACAAGTAGAGAATGTGCTTCATGCCCAACGGCAGTAAATAAAATGGCAAGGAATGTGTCGACAAGATCATGAAAGCTTGCCTACTTTTAGCTACTGTGAGTGGGAACACGAGTAGACATAGTCATGTTTCCTACTTTGGGGAGTGCTTTGGGCTTACATTGTTATGCTGTAGATAACTGTGAATGAACTTGGAGGTATCTCTCAATGACTCCTTCTTCCTGGAATTTACACAGTCCTCTTGCTTTAGCCTTTTACTATAAGCATCCACCACAGTGGTTGATTGGTATTTATTCATGTGTATCAGTTCTTCCGCATAAGTGAAACATACAGTTTTTTGGTATATTATTGAAGTATTTTAAAATTACCTTAAATCTTTAAAAATTAGTATATAAAGCATCCAGGTTTCATTATGGCACAGTCATATCTACTTTACTTTTACTGGTTTTCTCATATTTTTATTTCCCAAATTCTTAAGCTCCTAAATTTTCTCTATGACCCCAATGTTGCTTCCGTGTCACATGTATTTCATTACCAACTTTCATTTCTTCAACCTTTTTCTTAGGACCTTCTTTTCCCTTTGCACGCTCCTCTTTCAAGCTCCACAGCGTATAGTACACACACACACACACACACACACACACACACACACACACACAGAGAGAGAGAGAGAGAGAGAGAGAGAGAGAGAGAGAGAGATATTAAACTCTGGGACCCATATATGAGACAAACCATGTTTTTGTTTTCCTGAATTTCACATACTTCACTGAATGTAACAATTTCTGGGTTCCATCTACGTTTTTTCAAATGTGATGACTTAAATATTTTTCTGGTTGAATCAATTCCATTGTGTCTATGTGCCACATTTTCCTTATCCTTTATCTGTTGGTGGGTATCTATGTTTGTTTTGTTCCTGAGCCATAAATACATTTTGATTTTGACTAGTAGAATATGGCAAATGACAGGATATTGTTACTTCGGTAAGTTGACTATATAAAATTCTTTCTTCAAAATTGGTTCTAGCTGATGGTGTCTTCCTCTCACTGATGATACAGTGCTATTAATTGCCCAGTACTGAAGTTCATGAGAAAAAATACTCAAGATGGATTATCAGCAAGCAAATGAAACTTTCTAGCTAACAGATCCACCATCTAGCTTCTAAAAGGAATTAAATCCTATCAAAAGTGATTCAAATGTGGAATCAGCTTCAACTATACGCATGCAGACAGCACCTTGATGTCAACATCAAGGCCTTGATGCAGACAACGGGGCCTCATGAAATGCCCTGTTAGGCATCTTTCCCTCACATAAGAAATACCTGGGATAATTAACTTAGAATTAATTAACTCATTTTTCTGAAGATTCAAGTTTAAAATCACATACAACCATTGTTTTGGTCCTCTGATGTTGGCATTAGATGACAATCATGGAGGTATATGATGAGGCTATTCCTGTTTCTTTGGTCAGCGTTCCTAAATTTTCTTGGAAAGTGTGATGTAATGCCCTAAAGGATCACTCACTTGATCCCACCTCTTAAAGCCACCACTGTTTCTCAGCAGCACCATTAAACATCTAAATATCATGTAGTAGTCTAAAGATGAATTCACTTAAACTACACCCAGATTTATAATTCAAGAATCTAGAAGCTACTCAGTGTTTGAGTTTTTTAATGTTGCTAAACTGGTTATAAAATCATCATACAAGTATAGTACCTAGTGCAATGCTTTTCTGATGATAGCAATTCCTTTAAGAATAAAATATCTAATTCCAGACCTCAAGCAGTACTACAGAGAAATAGTGCTAAAAACTGCATGGTATTGGTACAGTGACGGGCAGGTAGATCAATGGAATATAATTGAAGACCCAGAAATGAACCCACATACTTATGGTCACTTGATCTTTGACAAAGGAGGTAATTCCATCCAGTGGAAAAAAAGATAGCCTTTTCAACAATTAGTGCTGGCTCAATGGGCGGCTAGCATGCAGAAGAATGCAAATCGATCCATTCTTATACCCTTGTACTAAGCTCAAGTCCAAGTGGATCAAGGACCTCCACACAAAACCAGACACACTACAACTACTAGAAAAAAAAAACTGGGGAAGATCCTTGAACACATAGGCACAGGGGAAAATTTCCTCAACAGAATCTCGATAGCCTATGACTTATGATCAAGAATTGACAAATGGGACCTCATAAAACCACAAAGTTTCTATAAAGGAAAGGATACTGTTCATAGGACAAAATGGCAACCAACAAATTGGGAAAAGATGTTTACCAACCCTACATCTGACAGAGGGCTAATATCCAATATATACAAAGAACTCAAGAAGGTAGACTCTAGAGAACCAAATAACCCTATTAAAAATGGGCTACAGAACTAAACAAAGAATTTTCACTCGAGGAATATCGAATGGCTGAGAAGCACCTAAAGAAATGTTCAACATCCTTAGTCATCAGGGAAATGCAAGTCAAAACAACCATGAGATTTCACCTCACACCAGTCAGAATGGTTAAGATAGAGAACTCAGGAGACAGCAGGCGCTAGAGAGGTTGTGGAGAAAGAGGAACACTCCTCCACTGTTGGTGGAAATTGCAAGCTGGTAAAACCACTCTGGAAATCAACGGGTGGTTCCTCAGAAAACTGGGCATAATACTACCGGAGAACTCTGCTATACCACTCCTGGGCATAAACCCAGAGGATTCTCCAGCATGTAATAAGGACACATGATCCACTATGTTCATAACAGCCTTATTTATAATCGCCAGAAGCTGGAAAGAATCCAGATGTTCCTCAATGGAGGGATGGATACAGAAAATGTGGTATATTTACACAATGGAGTACTATTCAGCAATTAAAAACAACGAATTCATGAAATTTTTAGACAAATGGATGGAACTGGAGAATATCATCCTGCGTGAGGTAACCCAATCACAAAAGAACACTCTGGTATGCAGACACTGATAAGTGGATATTAGACTAGAAGCTTGAAATACCCAAGACAC
Organism: Apodemus sylvaticus; assembly: GCF_947179515.1. Lineage (NCBI taxonomy): Eukaryota > Metazoa > Chordata > Mammalia > Rodentia > Muridae > Apodemus > Apodemus sylvaticus. The sequence continues at coordinate 64,855,406 of NC_067482.1, read as the reverse complement.
AACTTACATATCAAATGAGGCCCAAGAAGGAGGAAGAACAAAGTATGGTTCTTGGGTCCTTTGTAGAAAGGGGGAAAAATACCCACAGAAGGAGATACAAAGACAAAAGATAGCAGAGTCTGAGGGAAAGACCATCCAGAGACTACCCCACCCAGGGATGCATCCTATATACAGATACAAAACCCAGGCACTATTGTGGATGCCCACAAGTGCTGGCTGACTGGAGATGGATATAGCTATCACCTGGGAGGCTCTCCTAGTGCATGACAAATACAGAGGGGGGAACTCTCAGCCAGCTATTCTTTATTTACTGAATGGCTATTGAACTGAGTACAGGGTTCCCAATGGGGGAGTTAGAGAAAGAACCCAAGGAGCTGAAGGGGTTTGCAACGCCATAGGAGGAACAACAATACGAGAGTCACCAAACACTCCCAGAATTCCCAGGGACAAAACCATCAACCAAAGAGTACACATGGAGTTACCCATGGCTCCACACATATCTGCAGCAGAGGATAGCCTTGTTAGACACCAAAGGGAGGAGAGGCCCTTGGTCCTGGAAAGACTTGATACCATAGTGTAGAGGAATACCAGGACAGGGAAGCAGGGGTGGGTTGATTGGGGAAAGGGAGATGGCTTATGGGATTTTTTGGGGAAGGGGGAACCAGATAAGGGGACAACATTTAAAGTGTAAATAAAGAATATACCTAATTTAAAAAAAAAGAATAAAACATCTCCAAACAGTAGATGGAGCTTGGAGATTCTTATGGAATTGTTGGGGAAAGGATTAGGGCCACAAAGGAAATAGGAACCCCACAGAAATACCATCAGAGTCAACTAACCTGTACCCTTTGGGCTCAGAGAGTGAACCACCAACCAAAGAGTATACACAGGCTGGACATAGGCCTCTCCCCCACCACACACATGTGTAACAGATGTGCAGCTTTGTTTTTGTGTGGGTAAAATTAGTAAATTAGTAAAATTAGTGTAAAATTAGTGTTTTATAGGATTTAGATCAGAGAAGGGCTTAAAACATCTTGGTAGCTGTCTTTTTACATAGAACTGTAGGTACCCAGAGCTTATTGAAATTTATCTTTTATTATTAAATGCCCACTTTTATATGTTAACTTGTCCGTATGAAGTATTACAGAAAATTGATTTTCACATTTTCCTGTCCTTCAAAATATGTATGAACTATATAACAACAGATATTTCATTTGATTTAACTTCAAAATACAGTCTTGGATATTGAACAAGTTTGCTGAATTATTGCCAACCATTCTGCTACTTAGTGGGAATTGATACCTTTTTCCTCTAGTCTAGAGACCAGACCATGATACTTGAAATATTCCTCCCTCTTGGAGGTTTTTCTGTGTTAAGCCTAGTTCTATTTTTCCTGATGTTACTGGTGAAAGATAAAACAAGGGCACAGGCTATATGTAATAAGAATACGAGGTAGAGACGAGTGGAATGAATCATGCTGAATTGATGCTGGCTGGAGCGCTTGCAGATTTCAGTGGTCTGGAGGAGAAATATCCGCCATAGCTTCAGGTATGAGGACGTTTGACTCCCAGTCAGTGTCACTGTTTGGAGAGTTTTAGGAGATACGGTCTTGCTGGGGGAAATACATCCCTAGGGGTAGGCTTTAGAGTTTACAGACACAGAATCAGAGTCTTAGACTAAGCCTGAGGCAGCCCCTTGTGGTGGGATCTGTCCTCACCTAATGAACCTTAGTTGCAGAAACAGGCCACTCCAGATATGCACCCTGAATGGCTTTATCTTTTCTGTTCTTGCTGCTTTGTGCTCCTTATGACCACCATGGACTTATGTGTGGACTTGCCCTCCTCGTGGGCTTGACTTTTAATATTCCTTCTGCTAAGTTCAGGAAAGATCATTCTTGTTGACACCCTTTAAGTCTCATGGAATAAATCCATGCCTTTGAACAAGTATTTTTGACATATATATATATATATATATATATATATATATATATATATATATATATATATATATATAATAGACATTGACCTATATATAGAGTGTATTGTGGTCAGATTCTCCCCTACCCCCTTACTCCTTTCCTTTCTGGAAAGCCCCATGTTCATATTCACTGGGTAGTTGAGTTTTCTCTCCACAGGCTTTTGACTGTGAGCTGAACTCCCTTAGCTACACCCTGTGTTATCTTTCTTTCCCTTCCTCTGATGATTGCTCTTTATGCCCCATGCAACATTATGTGTGCATTTGCTTTTGTTATTTTTCCAAGGATTTTCTACAAGCTACAAAACACATGTTCAGGGGATGGATGATTACTGTGATTATTTGCTGTCATTTATACCTTTCCTACCTAGCTCTGGAGCAGCTCTGGGGAAGGATTGTTCCAAATCTCTGTTATTTATGCCAAATGCAGAGTGAGTGCCACCTGATAACTACTGGGTAAATGAATGAATGAATGTAGAGTCAGCAGCACCTTAAACATTAAAAGGTATACAGTAACAGCTTTAAAATTCAGAATCTTCTAAGTTTAAGACTAATTCAGGAAAGAAGTTTTATGTTTGTTTTTTTAAATTTAAATTTATTTGTCTATATTTGATAGACATATGCATCTGAAAGTTTTTATAGTTATAGCTCACCATCCTCAAAATAACATTGCTCCAACTTTAGAAGCACTGAGATGAGGCCAGATTACCTTGTTAAAGATCCCACTGTCACAGAACTGTAGGCCCAGGTATTGAGTCCATCTCTAAAACGTGTTCACTCTGAACCTTGGCCTCCACTCACTTGACCTCAGTAGACAGTTGTATTTACTTTGGAGAGTAAATGCCAAGATGTTCAAGAGTTGTGATGACTTCCGAGGATAAGATGATCTGTGGCTCTTTTGAATTAGGTACAGGATGCAAGTTGCCTCTTGGCTTAACAGAACATTACTTTTCCCAGAAGCCACCTAGCAAGCTTGTGGCATTATTCTCCATTTATAACTTCTCCTGTGCCTTTCTAATAACTTGCCTCTTTCACTAGTCATTTAGATATAGTTTAGTCATCCCTTAATGGCCAAGGGGACACTGCAGGATATTAGCAGAATTGTGTGTGTGTGTGTGTGTGTGTGTGTGTGTGTGTGTGTGTGTGAGAGAGAGAGAGAGAGAGAGAGAGAGAGAGAGAGAGAGAGAGAGAGAGAGAGAGAAGGCTTTTGATATAGAGGATGTCTTAATGTTTCATAATGCTAATGAAATGATTTCTGATTGAATGATTGGAACTGTATGATCAGAAGAGTAATCTGCTAGTCTTGAAAAGGCTAAAAGGAAGATGGGGAGGGTCAGGAGATGAAGAAATGAATAAGAGCACACTATTATACACAGAGGAAGATTAAGAATGAGAACATGACTAGCAATGGGTTGTCAAGTAAAAGGTCAATGAAAGAGATGCTGGAGATATAACTGAAGTAGTGTTTTATTCCATTCCAATCTTCCAAGCCTATGGAAGCCAGAGGACTGCTACTTTCTGTGATGGTTTGAATGAGAATGGCCATCATAGGTGCATATATTTGAATAGTTAGTCACCAAGACAGAACTGTTTGGGAGGATCTGGCTGTATAGCCTTGTGGAGATGTGGCCTTCTTGGAGAAAGTGTGTTACTGGGAGTGAGCTTAGAGGTTTCAAAAAGCTCATACCCAGAGCCCACTGTCTTTCCCTCCTTGCCTGATGCCAGTGGTCAGGGTGCAAAGCTCTCATCTATGGCTCCAATACCACACCTGTCTGCTTCCCTTCATGATGTTAATGGACTAACCTTCTGAAACTGTAAGCCAGCTTCCAGTTAAATGCTGGAAGAGTTGCTGTGAGGATAGTGTCTCTTCAGAGCAACAGAACACTAAATACAACATGTTTTTATCTGTTTGCTTTGATTTTAATTTTTATAAAGCATAAATTCAATTAAATTCAACAAATATTTGTTAGGTCCTGCTTTCAGCCAGGAAGGCTACTACTAGTGATTGTAACCAATTTACAGTGTAGTGACTGGTGCAGTAAAAGAGCCTCTAACTGATCTAGGAGAGATGAGAGATTGCTTTACAGAATTTAAAGATGTGTTTGAAGGTTGGCTTCTGAGTGGAGGAAAAGAAAGGAGCAGAAAGACAACCATTCAGATGGAAAGATACTTTGTGGTGATGAAAGACATCCAAATTTTGAGGTTCAGCTATCCGTAGGAGATAAAGCATGAATTTAGAATTTGGTATCTGTAGGATGAGGATTTTTTTCTGAAGATGGGGATGTAGAGGTTCACATTAAGTTACACAATATGATCTGTGCTTTAGGCATAGGAAAAGAGTTCTGTGCTTCGAAAACATTACAGTTAGGCTGCTGGTCCGTATATTTTAGTCATCTCCTGAGCAACTTTACATCATGTAATCTCTATGGATTAGTCCTGTCTTTCTGTTTGGATATATGATCCCTGTGTATATGATCTCTATCTTCCAGTTTGTGGGTTTTAGAGAACAGGAACAGGCTTGCCCCTTTAAAAGCCACTTACTGTAGCCTGCCTGGAATTTAAAATTTTATGGCTTATTCCATCAATACATGTGATATTACCCCATCTGAATTTAGCTAAGCAGGCTAATGCATAATTAGCATTTCTCTCCACTTCTCCCTGCGGCTCCCTAATGAGCTGGGAATTACGTTTTCACAGTGTGTACTGGGAAGGCAGACATGGCTGGGATGATTTCTGATCTGACTGTCCTTTTCCACCCGTAAACTCCTACTTTGTCATTTTTGCTGTTACTTTTAAAACAGTCCCTTTGTCTGATGGGCATATTATTATTATTTAATAAACTTGGCAGGATTGCACTTCCTCATAAACCCCAGTTCCAGCGTTCTGACCTTCAGCATCAGTTTAATTAACTGGGCCTCTCCTGGTGAAAGCAACAGTGTTGTTTTATTTCTTACTGTTGAGACATGTTAATGATTTATCAGCGGGGTATTAATGTTCATTTTCATTCAAGGAAGACTAAAGATACACCTTTCACAGTTTATTAATTTTAAGGTTCCCTAGATCAAAATCATCTGTGAAGGTTAAAAGCCACTTTAAAAAATTGTCATGTACTTACCTGGTTTAGGATAATTGAAGCTGTGTCTGTTTTGACAAAGTGGAGCATATCAGCCTGTGGAGGGATGAAATTCAGGTGTGTATCTTTGTAAGCATTCAGGATAATTCCAGAAGATGTCACTAATTAAAGATCTGAGCTTCAGGTATATTACTTCTATTAGAAAGGGATTTATAATAACTATTATTGAGTTTCATTGTGAAACATTATGGGAAACAATACTGTGACCTAAAAATGTTAAATAGAGAAGCATTGACACTTTCATTTTTTTTCTAAGGTTTTCCCAGATTATAGCATCAAAACTGTCATTGAGTTAGCTATTGGTTTGTAATAAAATATCCTAATATTCACTTCTGTGGATTGACAACTTGGACAGGGCTCTGTGGGCCATTCTTCACTGGATGTATCTGGAGTACACTTAAATGTCTTCAGTCTGTTGACGTGTTGGCTGTGGGCTGATTGGTCAGAGAGTCCTTAGACAGGAAGTCAGGTCTTTGTTCAATGAGCTTCCATTAGAACTGGGTAGAAAAGGACTAGTTTCTATGTTAGTATAGTCCAACATTTACAAGTGGGTTATTAGGAATTTTCTTAGATTTTGAAAGATGACTCCTGTAATTAAATAATAAACAGGCTCGATTGAACAAAGGAAATGAAACCTGTTCACTGAAGGACTTCTCTTAGCTATTAATATACTAAGAATCAACGGGAATTTTCACGAGTTGATATGGATTCCCCAAACTCATTTGTTGTGGGAAATATCATGGGTTCTGACCACGCTCCTTCTCACCTGCCAAAGCCAACTCTCTGGAGTTGCTGGTCTCTAGGCCCACAAACTCTCTGACCCTGTATCTCTCTGACCCTGTGAGGCCATAGGGCCTCCACTGGGCTGTCTCACTCTTTGTTCCCTCTGCCCACCATATCTCTGGTGGGGTACCCCAAGTTCCTCTTACTACCACCCAACGCCTCACAGACCCTATGATCTGCCTGCTCTCCACCTAATTGCCCGGTAGAATCAAGACTCTTAATGCTTAATTAACCAGTCAGATTTATGCACAAACAATATCAGAATTTACAAGATGTCAATACAATAATTTTAGAGCCAATTGATAATGATAAAAGCTTTATCCCAATATTTCTAACCTTATGAAAACATAGCTATTTGTGTATAGTAAATGGCACACAGGTCCACGACCAAAGCCATCTTTGTCCTCCTACAATCTCTCCATCCCCTACTCCTAGCTCCGCCTCCCTTTTCCTCTCTAATCACAGGCCTTCCTCTGTCCTAATGTGATTGGACAGAAAATCCTGTAACAAGTTTGTTGTTTGAAACATGGTTTCATGTAGCTTAGGCTGAGCTGGAACTCACTAAGTGGCCAAGAGAGAGTGGCCTTGAAGTGGTCTTCCTATGTTCACTTCCAGAGCTTATGCAGCTGTGATCCGGTTTGAATGAGAAATATCCATATGGGCTCAGGCATTTGGGCTCCCAGTTGGTGGTACTGTTTGGAGAGGTTTGGGAGGTGTGCCCTTAATGGAAGAAGCATGTCACTAGGGGCAGGCTTTGAGAGTTGAAGAGCCTCATGCTATGTGAAGCTCACATGTTGCATTTGAAGATATGATTTCTCAGCTTGCTGCTCCTGCCACTGTATCTGTTGCTTGGTGCTTTGCTTTTGCCCTGTGACGGGTTCTTATCCACCTGGAACTGTAAGCCAAACACACTCTTTTCTTCCTTTTTTTCTTTTTTCTTTCACAACAGACTTTATTGGTTGTGGATAACACAATATATTGTGTTCACGTACCCAAACTCTGAAGAGCCATATATTGTGTTTGTGTATCCAAACACTGAAGAGTCACATTGTGTTCATGTACGCAGATGAAGAGATACTACATATTGTTTTTGATTGAACTTATTCCAGGGATGTTCCAGCCTCACACTTGGCAAGTTTCCCTAAAACCTCTCGTAACAACCAAATGCTCATTAATCCTAAATTCCACCAATTCACAATTTTAGGCCACACAGAACATACTCAAAATTTCCATCTTTCACAGCACATTATCACAACTGTTAGGAAAATGGACTTCCATGACCACAGACATCACAGTTTTGACAGGGCAAGGACCAAGGACTGGCTTTCTTAAAAATTGTTCTACTAGAACACAGGACCAGATATAACTGAAAATATTCCAGACAAGAATGCATGACTGAGACTCCAAATTGCCATTTAGTATGTTTTGTAAATTGCTTTGGTCATGGTGCTTTATCACAGCAACAGACAAGCAACTCATACAGAAGCCAATGGAGGGTGATCTTGACTCATGATTCTCTTTATCTACTTCTACAGTGCTGGGTTACAAGCATCTGCTGCCATGCCCATTGTGACTATAGAATTGTATATTCCAGCTTCCTAACTGGTGTGGATAATCTTTAGCAAAAATACGATTGTTAAAACATATTTAAAGCATTCTTCAATTAGCTTTTAATTTTTCAAGCTCTGCTTCTGACAAGGACCCCGACAATCCCATTTTAATATATTCATCTTTTATGGAGTCTACTTTCCAAGTGTTCATCTGGGAGTGAAATTTTACAATCTTTTTTTTTTTAAGAAGAAAATGGTTTAAAACAATGACAACTGCTGATGGCCATGCCATTTTATGAGGGATCAGTGAACGCTCCAGGGTCGACCTGGGAGCCCATTTTTATGACAGTTTTCTTGGGATTGATTTTTCTATATGGAGATTTTTCTATAGTTTCAATAGCATCAATAATAAGTAGAATGAGCAAAGAATCAAGAAAAATGATCTTCATAGCAACTCTTTAGGAAGAACTTACAATATATTGTCCATCCATTCAGTATATAATTTATTACAGTACAGACAAAAAATGGTAAAAATGCAGGGACTTTACCAACATTGACAATTTTGACTAGACCTATCTAGTCATGTGGCTTTGAGCTACATAACAATTGCTCTGTGGTTCTGATTCCTAAAATATAAATTGAATACATTAGGATCAAACTCTCAGGATTTTGAGATCTCATGAGCTGGTGTGTATACATTTGTAAAATTTATGGCTCTTAGGATACTGTAGATGCTTTTTATAAAGTAGCACTTGTTCTTGGCAATGATATTCTACTTTTAAGGCCCAGGCAGAGAAAGTTGGGGTCAGTCACTCATTATGGACTGAGAGTTAATCTCAAATTCAGAATTTACATGGTGATGTCAAAGATTCTTCTGGAATCCCTTAGACATTCTGGAGGCACCACCTGTGTACACTTTGTGCCTGCAATGATGCTAATCCAAAGTGTGTGCAGTTTCAGGTCATTTAAACTGAATTCATCAGTCAGATCCTGAGCTTCTTCTGGCTACATGCCTAAAGCAGCCATCTCCTTTCCTTAATTGCCCCTCCCACTTTCCCCTAACCACTTTACCTTCCTTCTAACACTTAGCACTTTATGAGGTGATCTTATGCATTTATTTATATGTTTACTGACAGCTCCTTTCCAGATACAAATTGATCTTCGTGAGTTCTTATATGTGTAGGGACTGTGGTCTGGCCCCCAGAAGCAACTCAGCAAATACTTGTCATTGGGTACAGAATAAGCAGAGAATGTACAGAAAGGTCATCTTGTGGTGTTTTAGGAGGAAGGCCCTTGAGCCTCACTCTCCTTGTGTGGCTTTGAGTTGTACACTGACAGCCTAACAACATCCAGTTAGCCTGGCAGATGGAGAGGGGAGTCAAGTCAGGACACAGAGCAGGCAGAGAGCTCTGAATAGAGGGACTGTCAGTTGAGTGTCTGAAGATGCAAGAGACATCAAAAATGGGGGAAGGTAAAGAAAGGCTGAATTCCCAGAATTCCTCTTAGCCATCAGAGTTGTTTTATGCCTCAGTGCTTTTGCTCCAGGAATCTATCTCCTTGCCTGTGGATTAAAAACTCACCTACCTTCCAAGACCTCTGATCAAACTTTACAAACCTTTCCTACTTTTTCTTCTCACAAACAGAATAAGCTACTCTCTTCCCCTGGGTCTTCCCTATATTGCATACAAACTTCTCAAACCTGTGCTCTTCCATAAGACCAGTTTTTATTGTTATCTGCAGTAAGAAACTGGAATTTTATTGGTAGAAACCACCTTTGGTTGCTGGAGAACATATGTTTATTTACTTAAATTAATTACATTGCCAGTTCGAGTGGAGCAGATACCCTCCTTCCTTAGAGTGGGAGTTGTGGGGCAGGTAACTGGATCTATCGCAATGCCATGTCCATGGCAGATGATTGTTTCAGAGAAGGATATACATTAGAATTCTGGGAAGTCAAGAATGATGAGTAAAGATGGATATTTCCACTGGAACAATCGATAAAGGCAAAAGCCTAAGAATTTAATAGCTGAGTAGTATTCCATTGTGTAAATGTACCACATTTTCTGTATCCATTCCTCTGTTGAGGAACATCTGGGTTCTTTCCAGCTTTTGGCTATTATAAATAAGGCTGCTATGAAGATAGTGGACCAGAGACTGAAGGAAAGGCCATCCAGAGACTGCCTCACTTGGGGATCCATTCCATATACAGTCACCAAACCCAGACACTATTGTGGATACCAACAAGTGCTTGCTGACACGAGCCTGATATGGCTGTCTCCTGAGAGGATCTGCCAGTGCCTGACAAATACAGAGGTGGATGCTCTCAGCTGACTGAGCATGTGATCCCCAGTGGAGGAGCTAGAGAAAGGACCCAAGGAGCTGAAGAGGTTTGCAGCTCCATAGGAAGAACAACAATATGAACCAACCAGTATTCCCAGAGCTCCCAGGGACTAAACCACCAACCAAAGAGTACACATGGAGGGAATCCATGTCTCCAGCTGCATATGTAGCAGAGGATGGCCTTGTCAGGCAGGCATCATGGAGAGGAGAGGCCCTTGGTCCTGTGAAGGCTTGATGCCCCAGTGTAGGGGAATGCCAGGGCAGGGAAGCAGGAGTTGGTAGTTTAGTGAGCAGGAGGAGGAAAGATAGGATAGTGGGTTTTCAGAGGGGAAACGAGGAAAGGAGACAATATTAGAAAAGTAAATAAATAAAATATCTAATAAAAATAAATAAATAATTAAAAATATTTTAAGGTATGTCTTTCTCTTTTTTTATTGGATATTTTCTTTATTTATATTTCAAATGTTATCCCCTTTCCTGGTTCCCTGCCTTTGGAAATCCTCCATTCCATCCTCCCTCCCCCTGCTTCTATGTGAATGTTCTTCCACCCACCGGACTCTCACCTCCCTGCCTGCAATTCCCCTACTCTGGGGCATCTATCAAGCCTTCATAGGACCAAGGACCTCTCCTCCCTTTGATGCGTGACAAGCATCTAATAAAAAAATAAATAAATACACAAATACATAAATAAATAATTAAAAACAATGACAAAAAAGAAAATTTCAAGCTATTGGGAGATAATCCTGCAGTAACTCTAAATGATCTTATCACTCAAACTGCAGAGAAAATGAAACCAAATACAGAGAAAGCTAGGTTCCACAAGGAGACAGAATTCTGCTGGGTATTTTAATATCTGAGTCTGGAGTGTCTGAAGCAACCCGACTTCTCGATGATCCAAACATCTTCTTTTCCTTGCTTTTACGAGGTTGATTGAGGCAGTTGGTACCTTTTTTATAATCACCATCCTGGCTGAAATAAGGCTTTTCTATTATCACCAGAATGGCAACACCTTGGCTCAGTCCTGACTCTTTATATATTAAGATCACACCACCTAGTGTGGCTTAAGTGAACAAATAAAAAGTGGACTACAGGAGTAAGCAGCCAGTCCAGTCATTAACGGCAAACTTAGGATTTGGAATTTTTGTCTTTTCAGTACTCTCCCATACTTTACAATGTCCAGGAACTATGTCAGCAACTGGAATTGCTGATTTCTTGTTTCTTCCAAATCCTCATTACTTTATTTTCCTGTCTTTTGATTTTGGTCCCCTCTTTATCTTCAAGGTACAGGGGAAACAAATTTCCTTTAATTGAGGGCTCTTGTTATGAGGATGTGTTTTCATTGTTGCTTGGTTTTTAACAAACGGTATTGCAGCAACTGGTGATTAATGTGATGCAAGGCATGAACATGCTACATGAGTCATTACATTAGACTCAAAATGGTTAATGGTTTGTTATGCTCGGAGGGGGCAGCAGGGAGCCCGATGGGGGCTGGGGTCAGGAAAAGAAAGCTCAGATTGTCTAATTTATAAGCTGAGAACTGTCACCATTCTTCTAACAGCAAATGAAGGGATGACTCTGAGGAATTGTTTTCTTTCCCATGACCAGTGACCATGAGTTCTAAGTAGAGTCGTGTACCAGAGTGTTCTGAAGTGATACAATGGTTGTGTTGACATCCAGCTCTCCTCCAGATAAATTCATCTTATTAATATCTACTTCTCAGCTTGTAAAATGAAAGTAAGAGAACCAGTTTAAGAAATGATGTTGAAAACACGCTTTTATAATGAATACTGAACATGTATCTGTTTTTAGGGGGAAAGAGATGTACAAAAGCATGAAAGTATAGGGTTGGGAGGGGAGAATCTTCATCTAGTTTTAGCTCTGTTTCTTCTGGGGTCTTCAGATAAACCAGTATTGATGGTTAATAGTCTCTCTTGCTTACAGAGACTAATATTTATTTTTTTTGTTTTCTTTGTTTCCTTATTTTTTAGTTTTTTTTAAATATTAATTACATTTTCCCATATCTTTCTTCCCTTTAAATCCTCCTGTATACACACCTCCTTACTGTCCTTCAAAGTTATGGCTTCTTTTTTTAATCAATTGTTATTGTGTGTATATGCATTTGTGTATAAATATATATAAATATATATATACATATATGTACATATATATTCCTAAATATTGGGTATATAATACATATAAATATATATGATGTATACATATATATTCCTGAATATAAGATATATTCTACATATAATATATTACATATGCATATATATTCCTAAATGTGACTTCATTTATGTGAGTTCATATAGTGATTTTTGTATATATGTATTCAGGCTGACCATTTGACACTGGGAAACTGTGGTGTGTTCTCTTCTCTAGAGAGGACCAACTCTCCCACTCTCAGTTTTACTCAGTGGCTTGTAGTTCTTTTTATAAGGTTGGGGCCTTGTGGACTTTTCTCTGTGCTGTTTACCATGTTTGTTGGTGTATTTTCTCCTCTCAGCTTTGTGTGCTCATGTTGGTGTTATTTTGTGGGTATAACTTCTAAAGCTACTAGGTGACACATTCTCACAGAAAAGTCTCAGGGTCTAGCAGTTTTTGTTTTTGTATCAAAAACTAATATTGAGTACAGAGAAAGAATTTGTATAATATAAACAATAGCATTTGTAAGGATGGTTATAACAACAACAACAATGTAGTCATATTATTGATAATACTTCAGGTAAAACAAGATTCCTAGAATTATGAAATTATGAAAATACATTCTTAGTCATTTTCTAGGGTTGTCTGATGAAATTCCTCTCTACTCCTGCCATTAGCTCCTACAGTCCATTCTCTATATTGGAGCCAGGGTGATTGTTTAAAAATATACAAGTCTGATTATAACCCTCCAAATACTAGATAAACTCCAATGGCTAATCACTGTTACAACTGTAGAAGATTCTTTCAACATGACAACAAGCCTCTACCATCTGGTCCATTCTCATTTCTCCTTAGCACCTCAACTCTTCTTTCACCTGGGTTCTATCCACACTGTGTTCTTTTGAAACAGGGCATACTCTGCTCCTCACCACAGTGTTTATAAATGCTGCCTCTTCAGCTTGGAGGCTGTAAGACTCCAGAGAGCCTTGGCTTTCCAGGAACTCCCTGAGTAAACAAGACCTAGTATAGATGCAAAAAGCAAGAGGAATTTATTATTTTAATGCGTGTCGGGCTTGTCCTGCACCCAAAGGAGAAATGGGGACTGACCCCAGGCAGTTGGTCAATCTTTATGCAGCTTGTCTTGTGGAATGTGTTTACCTGCTCCAGACCTTTCCCACCCCCAGAGGCTGATGATCTCTCCATCCTGTGGAATGTTAACTAGCCTTTCCTTTCTGGAAGGGGAGGTCTCTTTAGGATCACTCATCTGCAGTCACATGGGGATGTTTCCTGAACTCCTTAGCTAATGCCTTGCCAGTTCCCAAACTTCAGATGCTTCCAGTCCTTATGTAAACTATCCTAGTATTTACATGTAACTAACACACATCCTGATGCACACACATATGTCCTCTGAATAGCTCTCTTCATTCCTCCTTTTCATTGTGCATTCTTCAATCTTGAAGCTATTGTGGATAATTATTCTGTTGAATAAAGACTACTTCAGAGAAGGAGGTTAGGGACTCTTGAAGGTGGGTGATTGATTCTTTCATCCTCTTTATGTCTAAGTCTATGGCAGTCCTGAGCTCTTGGTAGTTTTTACCTTGTAATACCAGGGAAGAAGTCCTGTTGCTATCCCTGCTGTGCTCAATTTGAATAAGAGAGACATTGTCAAGGCAGTGATGGGTTCTCATTTGGTACAGTAGTCCCCACCACATCTATCTAATATCTCTTCATAAAGGATGGTAAACCAGGTTGGGCACCAACTGAACTAATATACAAAAATCTCTAGATATATTCAGGACACCAAGGTCTATATAGGGGGTGAGCCCAGTCAAGTAAGGCCACCATCCATTCTCTGGTGGGATGACATATGAAGCAGTCTGGGCAAGAGAACATGAAGTATTGCAAAGGGACTTGTGGGAGGAGGGAACGTGACCCAGGCAGAGTTCCATGCCAGTAACTGCCTGTAGGGTGTCCTACAACAGACTTCTGGGCCCATTGGTAGGAAGAGGACTTGTTAGACAGGCTCTAATAATGGGGGAAATGAAGGCAATCCCTTCATAATATGGGCAAGCTATATCATAGCAAAGCCAGCAAGAATGAGTCGCTTCAGACCTGGATTCATTGAGCACTAGGAAAGTCTTTACTGATAAGCTCAGTCAGTGGGGCCAGTTCTGAGGGACCAGGAGGGGGGTGTTCCATGGGTGTTTGGAAAACATCATGTTGACCCTACCTGGTTTGGTGTCAGAGGCTTGGGTTTAGGTAGCTTATGGGGGACACCCGTATCCTCCTTAATGGTTCCCACAGAAATGACAGGGGCTTCTATCTTGAGTTTGAAGTTAAAAAGGAGTCCATCATCGTATCCTTCCTGGTATAGTCTGAGGCCCCATGTTCTACCCCTTATCTCCCTATCTTTGGTCTCTTTTCCTTTCTGGGTAAACTGCACAGTGATTGGGTTACAAGAAAAGTTGAGGCATTGACCTTCTCTGACCCCTGTCCCTGAGGGCTGTTGGCTTCCCCAGGAGACATTGGGGTGTGCCCCTGAATGAATGTTCCCCAGTGAGCTGTGATATCCCCCACAATTTCCACAAGTGAGTCCCCTTCCTCTAGAGGATCTGCTCACTGTTATTAAATCACAGCTTGAACTTGGGTTCCAGTAGGTGTCTCCCGAGGTTTCACAGCCCCAGGCAGCACAGTAGAAGTTTTCCAGGCTCCTGCACTAATGTACTAAGGATCTGGATCTCACATTTCAGGGGCATACATAAATTGGTACCTCGAGAGGGAACTCTCTTTTTTTTTTTATTCGATGTATTCTTTATTTACATATCAAATGATTTCCACATTTCTGGGTCCCTACTCTCCGCAAGTCTCATAAGCCCTCTTCCCTCCCCCTGTTCCTCCATCTACTCCTTACTCCTTCCCACTTCCCTGTTCTGGTATTCCCCTATACTGTTGCATTGAGTCTTTCCAGAACCAGGGGCCACTCCTATGTTCTTTTTGGACATCATTTAATATGTGGATTATTTATTGGGTATTCCAAGTTTCTAGGTTAATATCCACTTATCAGTGAGTGCATACCATGATTGATCTTTTGAGACTGGGTTACCTCACATAGTATGATGTTCTCCAGCTCCATCCATTTGTCTACGAATTTCATGAATTCATTGTTTCTAATGGCTGAATAGTACTCCATTGTGTAAATATACCACATTTTTTTGTATCCATTCCTCCGTTGAGGGACACCTGGGTTCTTTCCAGCTTCTGGCTACTACAAATAGGGCTGCTATGAACATAGTGGAACATGTGTCCTTATTACATGCTGGGGAATCCTCTGGGTATATACCCAGGAGTGATATAGCAGGGTCCTCCGCAAGTGCCATGCCCAGTTTTCTGAGGAACCTCCAGACTGCTTTCCAAAGTGGTTGCACCATCTTACAATCCCACCAGCAGTGAAGGAGTGTTCCTCTTTCTCCACATCCTCGCCAGCACCTCCTGTCTCCTGAGTTTTTGACCTTAGCCATTCTGACTGGTGTGAGGTGAAATCTCAGGGTTGTTTCGATTTGCATTTCCCTAATTATTAATGATGTTGAACATTTCTTAAGGTGTTTCTCAGCCTTCTGAAGTTCTTCATGTGAAAAATCTTTGTTTAGCTCAGTTCTCCAATTTTAATGGGGTTATTTGGTTCTCTAGGTTCTACCTTCTTGAGTTCTCTGTATATATTAGATATTAGCCCTCTGTCAGATTTAGGGTTGGTGAAGATCCTTTCCCAATCTGTTGGTTGCCGATTTGTTCTTTTGACAGTGTCCTTTGCCTTACAGAAACTTTGTAGTTTTATGAGGTCCCATTTGTCAATTCTTGATCTTAGAGCATAAGCTATTGGTGTTCTATTCAGGAACTTTTCCCCTGTGCCCATGTCCTCAAGAGTCTTCTCCAGTTTCTTTTCTATTAGTTTCAGTGTGTCAGGTTTTATGTGGAGGTCCTTGATCCATTTGGAGTTGGGTTTAGTATAAGGAGATAAGAATGGGTCAATTCGCATTCTTCTGCATGCTAACCTCCAATTGAACCAGCATCATTTGTTGAAAAGACTATCTTGTTTCCACTGGATGCTTTCAGCCCCTTTGTCAAAGATCAAGTGACCATAGGTGTGTGGGTTCATTTCTGAGTCTTCAATCCTATTCCATTGATCCTCTTGCCTGACTTTGTACCAATACCATGCAGTTTTTATCACTACTTCTCTGTAGTAAAGTTTGAGGTCTGGGATACTGAATCTCCCTGAAGTTCTTTTACTGTTGAGAATAGTTTTAGCTATCCTGGATTTTTTGTTATTCCAGATGAATTCGAGCATTGCTCTTTCTAGCTCTATGAAGAACTGGATTGGGATTTTGATGGGGACATTGAATCTGTAGATTGCCTTTGGCAATATGGCCATTTTAACTATATTAATCCTGCCAATCCACGAACATGGAAGCTTTTTCCGTTTTCTGAGATCTTCTTCGATTTCCTTCTTCAGAGATCTGAAGTTCTTGTCATATAGGTCTTTCACTTGTTTGGTTAGAGTCACCCCAAGATACTTTATGCTGTTTGTAGCTATTGTGAAGGGTGTCATTTCCCTAATTTCGTTCTCAGTCTGCTTATCCTTTGAGTATATAAAGGCTACTGATTTTCTTGAGTTGATTTTGTAGCCAGCCACTTTGCTGAAGTTGTTTATCAGCTGTAGGAGTTCTCTAGTAGAGTTTTTTGGGTCACTTAAGTATACTATCATATCATCTGCAAATAGTGGTAGTTTGACTTCTTCCTTTCCAATTTGTATTGCTTTGACCTCCTTATGTTGTCTAATTGCTCTAGCTAGGACTTCAAGAACTATATTGAAAAGATATGGAGAGAGGGGGCAGCCTTGTGTAGTCCCTGATTTTAGTGGGATTGCTTCAAGTTTCTCTCCATTTAGTTTGATGTTGGCTACCTGTTTGCTGTATATTGCTTTTACTATGTTTAGGTATGGATCTTGAATTCCTGTCCTTTCCAAGACTTTTAGCATGAAAGGATGCTGAATTTTGTCAAATGCCTTTTCAGTATCTAATGAAATGGTCGATGGATTTCCTTATATTGAACCATCCCTGCATCGCTGGGATGAAGCCTACTTGATCCTGGTGGATGATTGTTTTGATGTGTTCTTGGATTCGGTGGGCAAGAATTTTATTGAGTATTTTTGCATCAATATTCATAAGGGAAATTCGCCTGAAATTCTCTTTCTTAGTTGGATCTTTGTGTGGTTTTAGTATCAGCATTATTGTGGCTTCATAGAAGGAGTTGGATAGTGTTCCTTCTGTTTCTATTTTGTGGAAAAGTTTGAAGAGTATTGGTGTTAAGTCTTCTTTGAAGGTCTGATAGAATTCTGCACTGAAACCATCTGGTCCTGTGCTTTTTTTGGTCGGAAGGCTATCTATGACCCCTTCTATTTCTTTAGGGGTTATGGGTCTGTTTAGATGATCTATTTGATCCTGGTTTAATTGTGGTATTTGGTATCTGTCTAAGAAATTGTCCATTTCCTCCAGATTCTCCAGTTGTGTTGAGTACAGGCTTTTGTAGTAGGATCTGATGATTTTTTGAATTTCCTCAGTTTCTGTTGTAATATCTCCCTTTTCATTTCTAATTTTGTTAATTTGGATACTTTCTCTGTGCCCTTTGGTTAGTTTGGCTAAGGATTTATCTTGTTGATTTTTTTCAAATAACCAGCTGCTGATTTTGTTGATTCTTTGTATGGTTCTCTTTGTTTCTACTTGATTGATTTCAGCTCTGAGTTTGATGATTTCCTGTCTTCTCCTCCTCCTGGGTGAATTAGCTTCTTATTGTTCCAGGGCTTTCAGTTGTTCCATTAAGCTTCTAGTGTATGCTCTCTCCAATTTCTTTTTGGAGGCAGTCAAAGCTATGAATTTTCCTCTTAGCACTGCTTTCATTGTGTCCCATTGATTTGTGTATGTTGTGCCTTCAATTTTGTTAAATTCTAAAAAATCTTTGATTTCTTTCTTTATTTCTTCCTTTACCAAGGTATCATTGAGTATTGTTCAGTTTCCATGTATATGTGGGTTTCTGTTGTTTTTATTGTTATTAAATACCGCTTTTACTCCATAGTGATCTGATAGGAGGCATGGGATTATTTCAATCTTCTTATACTTGTTGAGGTCTGTCTTGTGACCAACTATATGATCGATTTTTGAGAAGGTAGTGTGAGGTGCTGAGAAAAAGATATATTCTTTTGCTTTGGGATGAAAAGTTCTATATATATCTGTCAAATCCAATTGGTCCAAAGCTTCAATTAGTTTCACTGTCTCCCTGTTTAGTTTCTGTTTTCCTGATCGGTCTATTGATGAGAGTAGAGTGTTGAAGTCACCTACAATTATTGTGTTAGGTGCAATGTGTGCTTTGAGCTTTAGTAAAGTTTCTTTTATGAATGAGGTTGCCCTTGTATTTGGAGCATAGATGTTCAGGATTGAGAATTCTTCTTGTTGGATTTTTCCTTTGACCAGCATTAAGTGACATTCCATGTCTCTTTTGATGACATTAGGTTGAAAGTCAATTTTATCTGATATTAGAATGGCAACTCTGGCTTGTTTCCTGAGACCATTTGCTTGAAGAATTGTCTTCCAGCCTTTTACTCTAAGGTAGTCTTTGTCTTTGACACTGAAGTATGTTTCCTGTATGCAGCAAAATGTAGGGTCCTGTTTACGTAACCAGTCTGTTAGTCTATGTCTTTTTATTGGGGAATTGAGTCCATTGATGTTAAGAGATATTAAGGAGTAGTGGTTATTGCTTCCCATCATTTTTGATGCTAATTTTATACTTGTGTGGTTATCTTCTTTTGGGTTTGATGAAAGAAGCTTAATATCCTGCTTTTTCCAGGGTATAGTTTCCGTCGTTGTAATGGTGTTTTCCCCCTATTATCCTTTGTAGGGCTGGGTTTGTGGAAAGATATTGTGTAAATTTGGTTTTGTCATGGAATATCTTGGTTTCTCCATCTATAGTGATTGAGAGTTTCACTGTATATAGTAGTCTCGGCTGGCATTTGTGTTCTCCTAGAGTCTGCATGAGCTCCGCCCAGGATCTTCTAGCTTTCATGGTGTCTGGTGAGAAGTCTGGTGTAAAGTCTGGTGTAATTCTGATAGGTCTTCCTTTATATGTTACTTGCCCTTTTTTCTTACTGCCCTAAGTATTCTCTCTTTGTTTAGTACATTTGGGGTTTTGATTATTATGTGACGGGAGGTATTTCTGTTCTGGTCCAGTCTGGCGTTCTATAGGCTTCTTGTATATTCATGGGCATCTCTCTCTTTAGGTCAGGGAAGTTTTCTTCCATAATTTTGTTGAAGATATTTGCTGGCTCTTTAAGTTGTGAATCTCCACTCTCTTCAATGCCTATAATCCTTAGGTTTTGGCTTTCTCATTGTGTCTTGGATTTCCTGGATGTTTTGGGTTACAAGCTTTTTGCATTTTGCATTTTCTTTGACTGTTGAGTTTATGGTTTCTATGATATCTTCGGCATCTGAGATTCTTTCTTCTATCTCTTGTATTCTGTTGTTGATATTTGCATCTATGGTCCCTGATTTCTTCCCAAGGTTTTCTATCTCCAAAGTTTTCTCCCTTTGTGCTTTCTTAGTTGTTTCTACTTCTTTTTTCAGATCCTGGAAGTTTTTGCTCAGTTCTGTCATTTGCTTGTTTGTGTTTTCCTCTAATTCTTTGAAAGATTTTTGTGTTTCCTCTTTCATGACTTCTACCTGTTGATCAAAGTTCTCCTGTATTTTTTTAAGTGATTTTTGCATTTCCTCTTATTGGCTACAAACTTCTGATCCATATTGTCCTGAATTTCCTTAAGTGATTCTTGTGTTTCCCTTGTAATGGCTTCTAGCTTTTGATCATTTTGCTCTTGAATTTCTTTAAGAGATTTATTTATGTCCTTCATGTGTTCTTCTAACAGCATCCTTACCAGTGCTTTTAAATCCAACTCTTGTTTTTCTGGTGTGTTGGGGTATCCAGGACTTGCTATTGTTGGGGAATTGGGTTCAGATGCTGCCATAATGCCTTGGTTTTTGTTAGTAACATTCCTACATTTGCTTTTAGCCATCTAGTTCTCACTGGTGTTAGATGGTCTTATTGTCACTGGCTGGTGCCACAACCTATTGTGGACCTTTAGGGCTATTTCCACGACACTGAATGACTGGGTTTCCTCTGGCACAGATTACTGATATGCTGCCTTCCTCTTTTGTGCCTTTGGAGCCCTGCTCAGTCTTGCCTCAAGAAATGTTATACTCAGGTTGTCAAGGTGAACCAGGTGTCTCAGACTGCTCTGTTATGGAGCAAAGATGGTGAGTGGTGGGGGTCACTCCCTCTGTTGATTCTCACGTAGGATACAGGCCCCAAGACTGACCGGCTTGCAGACAAACTGCCTATGTTCTCAGGTCCTGAGCGCAGGCAGACCCCTGGAGATTTGCACCCCCAGAGATCTTAAGCTCAGGATAATACAGTACCTAGTGATATTTTTCTGCCCTGGCAGGCCACAATGATGGCCATGGGAGTAGCTCCTTCTGCTGTTCTCTGCGAAGGATACAGGCTCCATGACCTACCAGCTGGGAGATCAATCACCTGTGTGCTCAGGTCCTGGGTGCAGGCAGACCCCTGGTGATTTGCACCCCCAGAGATCTAAAGCTTGGGGTGATACAGTGCCTAGTGAAGCTCTTCTGCCCAGGCAGGCAGCAAATATGGCCGCAGGGATTCTCTCCCTCTGCTGGTCTCCAGGCAGGACACAGGCCCCATGCCCGGCGGACTGGCAGATGAACCACCTATGTGCTCAGTTCCTGAGTGCAGGCAGACCCCTGGCGGTTTGCACCCCCAGGGATCTAAAGCTCGGGTGCTAGAGCACCTGGTGATGCTCTTCTGCCCCAGCAGGCTGCAAATATCAGGAAGTCTCTTAATTGGAAGGTGTCCACATCTTATGCCCCCTGCTCCCTTTCCTGGGCATGGTATTGGTGAGTATGAGGCTTTCCCATGACATTCTGGCAACCCCCCCCCTTTATCTCTTGGTTCAGGATGTCCCATGTGTCCAACCCAGCTGCCTGGTCACACAGGTTGAAAGTTGGGGGGACACCAGATAAAAGGGGGGGTGGTCTTGGGTGACCCTAGCCACCTTGTCACCTGTTAGGGTTGATGATACAATCCAAGTCAGTCTGGTGGGCTGATGAGGGCTAGAACTAGCACTCAACCCCTTATGCCTTATCAGAGTCAGAACCCCCGTCAGGGTGAGGAAATTCTTTATCCTTGGTGTCTCTTGACCTTTAAAGGGTTGCTTGTCTTCTTCACACTCCAAGACGCGTGGTCTGCAGGGGGCAGACTGGTCACTGGTTTCATGTGAGAAACATGTATCCAGGCATCTATGCTGTCCACCTTTATGGCCATAGGAGTCATTGGGAACACCAAGTAAGGGCCCTTCCGCGGGGTTCCAGGGACTGGGTCTGGTATCAGCAAACATAGGCAGTATCACCAACTTGGAACCGATGTGGCACCTCAAACGTTCCTGGAGAATAAAGGGCAGACAGCTGGGACCATATTTCTCTCTGAACTTCCTTGAGGGCCATCCATCTTTTGACAAGGTCTTGGTCTCCTCCTCGGGAGATCTCTAGGTTAGGTGTAGTTGCCACCAATGGAGCTGGGTCTCCGTAGAGGATCTTGAAAGGTTTAGGTTGAAACAATATGGGATGTTCCGGGCTCAGAACAAGGCCAACGGAAGGAGGACCAACCAGTCTCTGCCAGTTTCTTAGGCTAATTTAGTCAAAGTTTCCTTTAAGGTCCTATTGATTCTTTCTATCTGGCCAGAACTCTGGGGACAGTATACACAATGAAGTTTCCAATCTGTTCCCAATACTTTTGCCAACCCCTGGCTTACTTGAGAGATGAAGGCAGGCCCATTATTGCACCCAATTACCTTGGGTACTCCAAACCTGGGAAAAATCTCTTCTAAGATCTTCTTGGCCACCACCAGAGCTGTCTCCTGTTTTGTGTGAAAAGCCTCTACCCATCCTGAAAAAGTATCTGCAAAGATTAGTAAATATTTATAACCATATTTTCCAGGTTTATGTCTGTAAAGTCTACCTCCCAGAAGACTCCTGGCCTATTTCCTCTAGGTCTTTTTCCTACACCTACCTTGGTGCGGCAGGTGTTCACCTGTTGACAGACTTTGCAGCTCTCTATTTCCTCTACCACGTAGGTCCTCGATGAACATCCTGGATCCCTTAATGGCTTCTATCAGCTTTCTACTGCCCAGGTGAGTCCATCTATGCATCTGTCGTAGCAGATCTCAGGCCTGGTCCCAAGGGAGGATAGCTCTTCCTTCTTGGGTTTTCCATTGACCTTCACTCTTGAGATAGTAGTTGGTAGGGTAGCTAGAGATCTGGGCCTCCTTTTCCTTAGTATAGGCTAGGTGGGGCCAACTCTTGGCCCAATGGGGCCCTTCTTTAACTTCTCCTCTGGTTGGTTTGTTAAACTTTTTCTGTTGGAACAGCACAGGTACAGTGTCTTTAAGGGTTACTTCCTGGCTGCTTTATCAGCTAGCTTGTTCCCTCTAGATATGTGGCTCTCCCCCTTCTGGTGGCTGGGACAGTGGATAATGCTCATCTTGGTTGGCCTAAGGAGGGCGCTCAGGAGGGCCTTGATTTCAGCCTTGTTCTTAACTTGTCTTCCATTTGATGTTAAAAGTCCCCTCTGTTGGTAAATTTCCCCATGAACATGTGTGGTACTGAAGGCATATCTGCTGTCAGTGTAGATGTTGATCTTTTTGCCTGCTCCTATGTCCTGGGCTTTGGTCAGAGCTATTTGCCTTCTGTGCTGATGTTCCCAGAGGAAGTGATTCTGCCCAGACCACCTGGCACCCATCCACAATAGTGTCCCTGCCTTGCGTTGTCCCTCTACTAGGTAGCTGCTGCCATTAATGAACCAGGTAGTCTTGGCATCTGGGAGTGGCTGATCTGACAGGTCCTTTCACCATCCCTGGTCTTCAGCAATAATCTGCTGGCAATCACGAGCTGTTGGATTGAAGTTGGGTCAGGTAGTAGAGTGGTTGGGTTGAGGGCCACTGGTGATGTGAAGGTCACCTGATCTGAGTTTAACAACAGAGTCTGATAAGGAGTCATGCAAGTGGTGAGCGTGTTGGTCAGCCATCGATCCTGGGGCTGGTGAACATTTCTCTCCAAGGCATGCGGAGCTGTCATGGTCAGAATTTGCCCCAGAGTTAATTTATCAGTCTCTTTAACTAAAAACGCCACTGCCGCCACTATCTGTGGACAAACCGACTACCCAGCCATGATAGGGTCTAATTTCCTTCTTCTTTTTATTTTTTTTTTATTTTTTTAAGCCTTTAAGCAACCTTTTATTTCTTTTTTTTATTAGATATATTTTTTATTTACATTTCAAATGATTTCCCCTTTTCTAGCCCCCCATTCCCCGAAAGTCCCATAAGCCCCCTTCCCTCCCCCTGTTCTCCCACCCACCCCTTCCCACTTCCCTGTTCTGGTTTTGCCCTATACTGCTTCACTGAGTCTTTCCAGAACAAGGGGCCACTCCTCTGTTCTTCTTGTACCTCATTTGACGTGTGGATTATGTTTTGGGTATTCCAGTTTTCTAGGCTAATATCCACTTATTAGTGAGTGCATACCATGATTGATCTTTTGAGACTGCATTACCTCACTTAGTATGATGTTCTCCAGCTCCATCCATTTGCCTAAGAATTTCATGAATTCATTGTTTCTAATGGCTGAATAGTACTCCATTGTGTAGATATACCACATTTTTTGCATCCACTCTTCTGTTGAGGGATACCTGGGTTCTTTCCAGCATCTGGCAATTATAAATAGGGCTGCTATGAACATAGTGGAACATGTATCCTTATTACATGCTGGGGAGTCCTCTGGGTATGTACCCAGGAGTGGTATAGCAGGATCTTCGGGAAGTGAGGTGCCCAGTTTTCTGAGGAACCGCCAGACTGATTTCCAGAGTGGTTGTACCAATTTGCAACCCAGATAGGCAACTGGTTGCTTCCAAGGGCCCAGCCACTGGGTGAGGACTCCCTTGGCTATCTCCCTGTTCTCTGACACATAAAGGTAGAAAGGTCTGCTGGTATTGGGCAGTCCTAGAGCAGGGGCCCCGAGCAGAACCTGCTTAATTGCATCAAAAGCCTGTTGCTCTTCTTCCCCCCAATGGAAGGGCTGTCTGTTTTTAGTCAGGGGGTAGAGGGGAGCAACTAATTCAGCAAACCCTGGAATCCATAGCTGGAAAAACCTGGCTGTGCCCAGGAATTCCTGTACTTGCTTGGGGCTCTATGGAGGGATGTGCAGGATGGTCTCTTTTTGAGCATTGGAGAGTCATCTTTGGCTGTCTTTCAGCAGGTAGCCCAGATAACATACTTTTCTCTGGCAGATTTGTGCCTTCTTGGCTGAGTCTCTGTATCCCAATCCTCCCAGCTCCTCCACACGGTGTTTAGACCTTTCCAGACAGTCCTTCTTGATCTCAATCACAATCAAAAGGTCATCTATGTACTGGGCAATGGTCACTTGTGGATTGGACTCACAGTAGATGGCAAGGTCCTGGTGTAGGGCCTTGTCAAAGATGAGTAGATGAGTTCTTAAATCCTTGGGGCAGTATGATTCACACGAGTTTCCCCACCACTCCCTGCTCAGGATCCTTCCACACAAATGGAAGTAGTCCTGACTTCGGGGAGTCAATTTCAGGCAAAAGAAGGCACTCTTGAGGTCCAGGATGGTGTACCAAGTCCTAGAGGGTGGCAAGGAGCTCAACAGGGTATATGGCTTAGACACAGTAGGGTGAATATTGGCAATTCTCCGGTTTACCTCTCATAGGTCCTATACCAGGCGATAGTCTCGAGTCCCAGGTTTCTTCACAGGCAGGGGGGAGTATTCCAAACCAACTGGCACTTCTGCAAGATCCTTTGTTGTAGGAGCCGGGTAATGTGGGGCCTGATTCTGTCTAAGCCTCCCTGGACATCAGATATTGGCACACAGACACCAGGGAGCCTTGGGCTCTGAGCTCCATATGGATGGGGGGCTGCTTGGTGGCCTTTCCTATCCCAGCTGTCTCAGCCCAAGCCTGGAGAAAGGCCTTGAGCCACCAGTCTAGGTCCTGGGGTGCCCCATCTGAGGTTTTAAATAACTTGTATTCATCGTCCAGCCTGAGAGTCAGGACTTGGAGTGCTTCTACCTTGGGGCCTTTAACTTGGGGCCCTTCTGGGAGGAAGTGGATTTGAGCTCCCATTTTGGTAAGCAGGTCCCGACAAAGGAGGGGGGTAGGGAAAATCTTGGAAAATCATGAAAGACTAAGACACTTGGCCCTCACCCAAATCAACCCATCTTCTAGTAGTCCATGAATATCTTTTAGTCCTAGTGGCACCTTGCACCCATGATGTTATTTTAGACATGGGCCCATCTGTTTGGAGTAGTGTCTACCAGAAACTGAGTATGTTTCCTATCCACCTAGAGAGTTACCCTGGGTTTGGGGAGGGGTTCCAAACCCCATCTCCCCTAATCACTTTCTTTGCCTAGGGCTAATACCTTCTGGGTCTGAGGGTGCATTTCCCAGTCTCAGAGCTTTTCTTCCCATTTCTTTTTGTTGGGGCATTCCCGGGCCCAATGGCCATGCTCCTTACAGTTTCCCTATTATGATATACCTTCTCTGCTACTTGCACTAACTCTCTCAAAGACTTATCTTGTAATCCCTCTAGTCTCTGAAGTTTCTTCCTCATGTCTATCGCAGCCTGATCTATGAATGCTATGGCCACAGTGGCCTTGTGCTCTTCGGTCCTGGAGTTATAGGGTGTATATTGGCAAAAAGCCTCCATTAGCTGCTCAAGGAAGGCCAAGGGTGACTCATCTGGGCCATACTGCACCTCCCTTACCTTGGTTAAATTGGTGGGTTGCTTTGCAATGCTGTTAGAAGAACCTGGCAATAGATCTTTAGGTGCTCCTTACCTGAAACAGTGTTAAAATCCCAGTCTTGTTTAGTCAAAGGGAACCCTCTATTGATCAACTGAGGGTCAATTGAGGGTGCCCCAGTATCTGATGGGACATTTTTCCTAGCTTTCTGCATGATTCTCTCCCGCTCTTCAGTTGTGAAAAGCACTCTCATAAGTTGCTGGATATCATCCCAAGTGGGCTGATGAGTAAACAAGAGAGTCTCAAAAAGATTAATCAACCCTTTAGGGTTGTCTGAGAAAGGAGGTTGCTGAGCCTTCCAGTTATACAGGTTGGCTGAAGAGAAAGGCTAATACTGCATATCCTGATTTCCATCCTCATCTTATGGGACCATAGGCCTGGAGACAGAGAGCCACCGTCATCTATGTAGAGGTGGTCCTCTTGCTCTATGTGCCCATGGTAGGACCTGGATCCCCTTTGGGTCATGGAAGTGAGGGGTAGAGGGCCGACAGGGATGGGACTGACACTGTGGCATTTGACTCGGGTGTTAGGGGAGCACTAGGGGCAAGGGCAGGGGGTATGTAGGAGGAGGATCCAAGAGTAGAAGGTCTGCTGTTCCTGGATCCTGGAGAAACACCTTCTGGTCCAACTCTGCAGGCGGAGTGGTCTGTGCCTGGAGCGCCATAATCCTGCTAGGAAGGAAATCTTGAATACAACAGGGAGGATGGCCACAACTACAGAGAGGTCAAAGGTCCCCTCCCTAGGCCATCCAACATCAAAGGTGGGCCATTCTGATGAGCACAACATCTGGAGCCTCTTTTTCCTTGCCTCCAGTGACAAGTTACATGCCTGATGCTGGAAATCATCCAATGTCTCTGGACAATCCTCATCAGAGTGAAGTTTTGCTGTCCCCTGTCCTAAGTTTTGTCAGTCCCAGACTAAGAACACACAGAAAGACAACCAGGACACAGACAAATCATCCCTATTATAGGCAGAAGAATACAGTAAACCAGGCAACAAGACCCATTTATGCCAGGGCCAGGCCTAATGGAGGGGAGTCCTCCTGACTTCCTTCCTGCAGGGGACCTGAAGAGTCCTTCAGGCTTCCTGCAGTCACAACGTTGCAACACATCTGCCAGTTGTTCTTGACTGCCCCAAATGCTGTGAGCTCTCTGAGCACCCCACCCCAGATGTTTGCAAGCAAATAAAAATGTTCAGACAGGCTTACAGATTCAGACTTTGACAAAGAGACAGACAGACAGAAAGTAAAACAACAACAACAAAAAAACAAACAAAAAAAACCCAAACAAACTGAAGTGCCTGCTAGAAACCACTCTGATTCATTGCTCCGGTGTTCTCACAGGAGGTCTTTTCCGGCCAATGCACCAAATGTAAGACTCCAGAGAGCCTTGGCTTTCTGGGGACCCCCGGAGTAAACAAGATGGAGCCAAGAATTGATGCAAAAAGCAAGAGGAGTTTATTATTCCAATGCACGTTGGGGTTTCCTACACCTGAAGAAGAAATGACAACTCCCCCACCCCCAGCCAGTTTGGTCAATCTTTATAGTTTGTCCTATGGAATGTATTTACTTGCTCCAGACCTCCTTCATCTCCAGGAGGCAGGCTCCAGACCTTCCCCCACTCCTACCCCTATGTGGGAAGTCATGGCTAGCACTAAGGTCTGAAATTCCTGCTCAAAGGCTGGGGGAGGGCACACTGAGTGTTGCTATTTATACAGTTCTTTTATGTTACTTAGTTTCTACAATGTTAATGTGATCTTTGGAAATGACATTGACCTGCAGTCTTTAAAATAAGCAAGAAGAGATTTCTGCTTTCTGGGCTGCCTGGTTTCTTTTCTACAGTGCCTATCCAGCTTGGAGTACCAAAATTAGCCACATGGAAAGTTGTACTTTCTTCCATGTTAAGAGAGTGATTAGGGACTGGGGAGATATGTAAATCATTAGCGTGCATGCTTGCAAGCTTAAGAGCTAAATTCGGATTCCTAGTACTACCTGTGTAAAGACAGGCACTATGGTATGTGCCTGTAACCCCACCACTGGGTGAAGAGAAACAGTTGAATCTCTGGAGCTTATTGGGCTAATAAAACAAAAGTTTTGATACTGTACACAGGTGTGTGTCAACAATGTTGAAGAAATTTGAAAGGATTAATAAAGATGAACTTTTTCTTTAAAAGAAACTGGGTGTGTTCACCGAGGAGAGCAATTTTGCTTTATGAGGAAGGACATATTTTATTCTACTAAGGCTGTCATGTGTAGGAAGAACTGATAGAATAATTGGAAGTAGTAGAAGAGATGAAGAGATTTCAAGCCTCTGTGCTGAACAGATATGGGATAACTTTGCAATAAGGAGTGATCAGAGTGCAAAGTCTACTCTCTTTGAAGAAAACCACTGAAATATTGATTTTGCTAAAGGAGGAATGGTTGCTTCAGGGCAGAACCACTGAAGCTCCACCAACTCAGGCTCATGCTCGGCATTCAGAGGCTCAATGGGTTAAATGATTTTGTTCCTGCTTTCCTGCAGATGTTGACGAAATATGTTGATGATTGTCTGAATGTGTTAGACTGCTCAAGGTGGGGCTTTCAGGGCTGGGGTTGAGGGCATAGAGATAGGGGTGGTCATACTTCAAGGAGTCAAGTCTTGTGACTTTATGTCATGTCATGGAGAATTGGGGACTGGAGTACCTATATTGTCTCTGTTTATCACCTATATTTTTGTGTTGTAAGATACTGTTTTTGTGTGGGAAGAAGGAAGACATGGCTGGATGACCTGAATGGACATGTCCTAGTAATGTTTTGACTGCTCTCTCTCTCTCTCTCTCTCTCTCTCTCTCTCTCTCTACACACACACACACACACACACACACACACACATATATCTCCCCCTCTTCTCGCGGTGTGTGTGTGTGTATGTGTGTGTGTATGTGTATTGTAAGACTCTGGTGAGGCTTAACTTACCAGAGAACCCCACCGCCACCCTCCCCCCTGCAGTGTACAACATGGAGCTGGGAACTGATGCAAAAGCAAGAGGAATTTTATTGTTCCAGCATGCTGGGGTTGCTCTGCAGATGAACAAGAGAGAGAATGACCCTGCACAACCTGTTCAGTGAGTTTTTACCCAGTTTTTCAGAGCAGCAGCCATTAGTCACAATGTGATTGGCAGAATAGTGTGACTTTTAAACTGGTGGTTTTTAGGGAATGAGGTGGCAAGGACTTCCCTTATCTGAAGGTGGCCAATGGTTGCAGAATGTGTCTAAATGCCCTGGGCCTCCCCTACCTACAGGTGGCTGATGGTTAGTTCCTGCCCCCCATCTACCTATGATCTGAGGAATGTAATGAGCCTCTGCCTTCTGGAGGGGAGGGGTCTGGTGGAATTTTCTAAAGTTCCTGAGCTGACCTCTTCAGTATATATTCGAGTAGGAGAGAGCACATGTGCTGCATTTGTATGTGTGTTTATAGGTCAGAGGTTGGAGTTGGATATATTCCTAGATTGTTTTCCATCTTACTTTTTATTTCTTTTTACAATTATTTATTTAATGGAATGATAATGGGAATGCTTATGAGAAGGTCAGAAGATGACTTCTAGGAGTTGGTTTTCTTCTACCACGTGAGTGCTGAGAGTTGAACCCAGGTCATTAGGCTTCATAACAGCTTCTGTTCACCCATTTCACTCTCCCCCCGTCTTATTTTGTGAGAGAGGATGTCTTGAGCTCACCTGTTTTGCTAGACTGGCTGTCCAATAAACTCGAGACACAGCTGTTCCTCTTTGAAAATTGTGCTGGGGTTATAGATGCACACAGTGCTTAGCTTTTTACATTGGGGCTGGGAATCCAAATTCATTTCTTAAACTTGCAGGCACACATTCTACTAAATTTCAGTGATCTGATAGCTTTGGCTTCAGACTGCTAGGAGCAACAGTGGCTTCTCAGAGCCTGGGGTTCATAGAGTGACTCAGTGCAACTGAAGAGTTTATACTTGAAAATCATGGTTTGAATAAAACTTAAATAAGTATATCATTATTTTACAGGATGAAATTATACTGTGAGTTTTGCAGTGTATAATGCACAGCACAGTCACTGTCTGCCTGCTAATTCAAAAGCTTGCATCATTAAATGTGCTTGTCTGATTTGCATAAGCTTACCTTAGTTTCTTATAATCTCCCAAATAGTGTTTTACTGAGAGGATCTGGAGAAGGGGTTACAGGCATTTTTTTTTCCTTTTGGGTCTTGGAAACCAAACACTGTTGCATAAAAAAACAGAATTGAGTTCATTGTGCTCTGCGGAAGAGATCAGCTATTTTTCTCTAAGCTGTCATGGTGACATATTTCCCCCCATTTATACTGAAAGTGGGGCATTTGCTTGTAAGACAGGTTGAAAACAATTTATCTGGCATTTTGAAAAAGGTGGAAAAATGAACCAGCTTCCCTCCCCCTTCCTTCTCCTGCCCTTCCTGCTTTTCTGACATCTTGTAGGTAAAGAATCTTACAGCTGCAGAAAGGCTAATGAAAACCAATTATAGCCTGACTGACCTGTCACCACAATGAAATTACCAAAAGAACAATGTAGCATGTTTAGAAAACAGTTTCCTCTAAAGCACATATTTGAAACCATATTTCATTTTAGGGCTCATGTAGCTATAATACTGTTTGTCCATTGTCTCCTGTGTTGAATTTTCCAGCAGTAAGGGTCTTGATAGTGGGAGATCTGAAAGGAAGTGAAAAGGCTTAAGGAAAAATTGGGAAGGAAAGATAAGGAAGTCAAGGTTGCTTCAGATTAATTGGCACACATAGATGTTTTTGAGATGCCTTTAATTGTTATTCATGGTGTTGTGTTTTGTAGATTCCTTAAACTTGTTAGCCTGGTATTGGAGGCCCTGAGGTCTGATTACAGAAAGGAAGCCTCCTTTCTTCCTCTAGCCTACAGTCTAGGCACACTAATATTTTTAACAGCTTTGCAGATTGACAGGAGCAGCTTCATTTCATTCTTCATGGCTGATGCCCTGTGTGTATGAGTGCATATATATGGTAGGGATTCATCGTGACATATTATTCTACCATCGCTTTGTGAATGGCTGTATACATTGCTTTCAGTTTTATGCCTCTCGAATTAAGCCCCAGAAAGCATCCGTTTTACACATATCACTCATTTGTAGTTCAAAGAGAAGCATTTGTAAATGAGTTACCCCTCCAAGGGTGGGATTTCTATACCTATGACATTCCAGAGTTTTAATTTCTAATAACAGCAACTCAAAGTTATATTCTCACCTTGCAATGGTTGGAACCTGAAAGGTATGAATGTCTGGCTGCCAGCTTGTGGTTCAAATTTGAGGTTACTAGAAAATTTAGGAACGAGGCCTGAATGGCTGAGAAGCAAGTTTCTAGGGGTAGACCTCTGGAAGTTGCCAGGTCTTCTGCTTCCTGCCTGACACAGAGTTGCCTCCTACTCTCCTGTCCCTGCCTGAGCTCCTTCCACTCTGCTGTGCCTTCCCCACCATCATAGATCAAAAGCTCTTGAAATTGAAGCAAAAACAAGCCTTTTTCTCGTACGTTGTTTGTTGAGTCAAAACAACACAGAAGCAGTTAACATATCCTTGAATTAAAGGACTGGATTATTTTATAATCCTATGCACTCTCATCCCTATCTGATTAAAGTGGCTGAAAGTATCTTCTCATATGTGATTGAGTGGGTCTTCTCCCATTGTTGACTGGACTGCATTTGTAGCTTAGTTTCACGATGTCTTTGTGGTAATGCTTTTCATCTTTTGTGTTAGCGCTTCTCATCTAAGCCTAGGGTGTACTTTTCCCATTGTACTCGAATATTGCTTTAAGTACTTCACAGTTTTATCACTGTTTATATGTATCCTGTGCTGTTCGTGGACAAGTATTTCTGTGAACTTTAGAATTAATAGAATATTTTATTTATACTTCTTTTGCAACTTCTTGCTCAAATAGTGTTATTTTATACACATTATGTATGTTACTATAATATATACATGTACTATATAAAAAGTAAAGCTTAAAATTATGGCAGGTTTAATACTGGATATGTGTTAATTTTGCATGTTCTCTTCACCTTCTATAGAACCCTAGGATGAAGTATTTTTCTTCATAACTTTAAAGATACAAATTCTCCTGCCTTCTATGTTGCTGCAGAACTTGAAGCTCAGTTGGATTATTCTTATGTTACAGGTAAATTTTATTTTTTCTCTTAGAACATATTTACAGTCTATCTTTTTATTGTTATGCTCTGTAATGTTGCAGCTGTTGAATGGAATGTTATTTTGTCATATACTCTGTTGGTAACTCACTGAGATAATTTAATTTAGAAATTTCTAATTTTTCAGCTCTATAAATTTTCTTCTCTAAAGCTGCTTCTAGTCATATTCCATGTTTTCCTGGTCTTATTTCCTCTGATTCTTCTTGGACTAATACTGAGTCTTTAGAATTTATCCTTTCTTAATTCTTTTAGGTTGATTTTTCTACAAACATGAATCGAGGCTTTGTTCTCTTTAGTCAAGAATTTTTAGTCTGTTGTATCCTTCACGTGATATATGCCTAACTGATTTGTTGCAGGCTTTTTGATGCATAACTGACTATATTTTTGTTGAGAGACACAGTGGATTTAATTGCCTTTCAAAAGCTTTTGTATTTATTTCTAATTGTTCTTTTTATATAACCATCTGTAATACTTTCTTTAGCATTTGCATATCTCTAATTTCTCTAAGGATAGTAATTAATTTTTCAAAGTTTATCTCTTTTTGAAATATGAAAGAAGTCATGGACTGAGGGTATACCCGATGTTACAGTGCTTGCCTAATGTATATAAGGCCTTATGTCCAATCTTTAGCATTACAGAAAATAAAAGAATTAATTTGTCTAAGGTTCTATAAAATTATAAATATAAAATTAGAGTTGAACATAATAATTGAAAAAAATGTGTGTGAATCCACCAGCATATGAAAGTGATTGTTGTCAGGTCAATATTGATTTCAACACAAAGTATAGCCAGAGATAAAGAACAGTCCTTCTTGAAATGGTCTGCTAGAAGCTATAAAGCACAGACAGATTTCTTTCTTGTTCTCTGACTGAAATGCATAATTCCTTTTCATGATATGACTTTTCATTGAATATGGAGAGCCCCATCACAGGTCCTGCTTCATACTGAGCTAAAGGAAGTATCTGTGGGCTGGTGATGCCATCTCTCTGTGACCAACAGCCTTTTTTTTTTTTTTTTTTTTTTTTTTTTTTTTTTAAACAACTCACTTGCAGACAAGTCCTGTATCTGTTTTTATTTACCATTCTATGTTTTGATGATTTCTTTTCTTTTTGAGATTATAATTACAGCATTCCCCTTCCATTCCTTCCCTCCAAACTCTCCCATTTATTCATTGATTTCTTTAAATTTATGTTCCCTCTCTTTTTTTATTAATTGATGTTATATGCATATGTGTATAGAAATATACATATATATTCTTTTTAAATTTTATTTATTTTTATTGGATATTTCATGTATTTACATTTCAAATTTATCCCCTTTCCTGGTTTCCCCTCCAAGACAACCCCATCCCCCCTTCCTCTGCTTCTATGAGGATGCTCCGCCTTCCCAGCCACCCATTAATTTTATTTTTTATTCATTTTTTTAACTTATTCACTTTACATCTCGTTCACTTTCCCCTCCCATTACTGCCTCCCACAATCCTTCCCCCATTTTCCCATCCCCTAAGTGGGTGGGGCCCCCAGGTAGTCCCCAACTCTGGCATATCAAGTCTCTGTGAGGCTAGGCGCTTCCTCTCCCACTGAGGCCAGAGAAGGCAGCCCAGCTAGAAGAATATATGCCACATGCAGGCAACAGCTTTTGGGACAGCTTGGGAGTAGCACAAAAACCAAGCTGCACATTGGCTGCATGTGTGCATGGAAACCTAGGTCTAGCCTGTGTAGGTTCTTGGTTGGTAATTCAGTTTCTGAGTGCTCCAAGGATCCAGGCTAGTTGACTCTTTTGGCCTTCCTATGGAATTCCTATCCCCTTTGGTGATTGTAATCCTTCTTCCTATTCTTCCAAGAGTTCCCAAACTGTATCCACTCTTTGGCTGCGGATGTCTGCATTGGTCTGAGATACAATCTGCTCTGTCAATATAATCTTACTTGTATACATTTTTCCAGGGATGACCATTTGGTATTTGAAAACCACTTTACTATGGTCTTCCAAGACCGTTTATCCTACTCTCAGCATGCTTAGTTGCCTGTAGAATTTTGTAGGGTTGAGGCCTCATGATCCTTCATCTGCTTTGATATGTTACTTCCAGTTGTTTTACATCATAGGGCTCAATTTGGTCTGTGGAAATTTTTCTGGTTTTTCATGTGTTCAGAGGTATCTTCTAAAACAGGCTTGTTATACTACATAGAGCATCTACATGATTTTGAGGAGAAAGGTTTTCTGAATATCTACTACAGAATCCTACCCAAAAGAGAAACCCTTTACTACTTTCCAAAGCTTAGCTGCATTTTCAATCATTGACATTAAACAAATCTTTGTGATATTCAACTTCTTCACCTATTAAAGGAGATATACTGACCTACTTTAGGATGTGTTAAAATGCTTAGCAGTGTGTCTGATAACACTGTAAGCACCATGTACATGATTCATTAGGTTTTCTGTGGTATTATCAGTAAAACTTGATTCAATATGTATATCATTAATAAAATAGAAATACAATATATTTTGCTTTAGGAATAGGCAAATAATTGTTTGCAGGGTAGATATCTGTATTTATAAATAAGGATTTGTTGGAACATAGTCAAGCCTATTCGTTGTATTTTGACTATACTTTCTATGATTGAAAGAAAAATGATCCTTGTCTCTTGTAGTACTTGAAAGTAAGAAGCTTTTAAGACTCAACTCAATGCTGCATGACCTGAAGATGCACGTCTCTAGTACTGTCTGTTGTATTCTAAGGCATTTAGTTTTAAAAGTTAATCTCATAATTGATTCATTTTAAGTCTATAATTATATTTCATTTTTTGTGTGTTACCAAACCCTGTTAGTCCAACTGAATCCTCACCATAACACCATTTCTGCCCCTTCTACCAACCAAGTCCCCTTGCTCTAGCCCTTCTGTTCAATCTTGCTCAGAATGCATTTTCCCATTTTACCCAAACTGAACAGTACACATATGTATACACAGTTACTTTTCCAGTTTTGATGACCCCTTTCTCCCTTGGCTCCTGTCATCGATTCTGTTGGCTTCCTTTTCATTTTACCTGCTGCCTCTCCAGATTGCCCACATGTTTCTTCACATGTGGGAACCCTCCCCTGAGCTGTGCTCATCTCCCATTCCACCCTTAGATAAGAGTGGGAAGACCCACTCTGGTGATTGTATTTTACAAACGCCATCCACTGGAGCCTGTCAGTGTTATTCAACTTTTATTTTCCATTTTCTCTTCATTTCTATGATGAGAACTGGAGGGTTATCAACTTTTTCATTTCTCCACCCATCAGAATTGTTCAAGTCATCCTTCAAGGCTTTCCATTTCATGTGCCCTCTCTCTCTTGCTAGATTACCCTACCACAGGGAAGGCTGGAGCCCAACACAGAGCCTGGATATTTTTGAAGATGTAAAGTCATTTGTAGAATGAAGTAAGGAAGTTGATCCATCTTGTAGATGAAAAAAATAAAATTGTTCCCTTAAAACCACTTAGCAGTCAGAATTAGAACATAGTTTTGTTACTTGTAACTTTGTGCTTTAAATCAGCATCCAATCTACATCTTTGATAATATACAAACATATATGTATACATATACTCACATCTTTTTTCAGAATAGAGTGTAAATAAATATAAGAGGCTTAACACAGGCGAGGACTGCAGGAATTTTTGATTTGTCTATAGTTAAGGATATGATAGTATTTGACTACTGGTATGTAACATTTATGGCTTTAAACAGCAATCATTTATTATTTCGCTGTTTCTAGAGTGTCAGGAAACTGGTAATAACTTATCTGGATGCTTTTTGTTGAAGATTCATTTTGAGGCTGCAGTCAAGCTCTTGTAAGGGGTTGTGGTCTCATCTGGAGAATGCTCTGCTTTCAGCTCACTCCTGTGGTTACTGGCAAGATTCCATCTTTCACCACAGGGTCTTATTCACAAGAATGCTTTACAACTCAAAACCATTGGTTTCTCATAGTCAAGAAACCCAAGAACAAACACACATGCCCATGATAGCAACTGCATGTCTATAATCTAGTCTTTTGAAGTGACCTGCAATCATTTCCCCCATGTTGTAGCAATTAAAAGAGAGTTAAGTATATTCCATACCCAGGAGGCAAGTGAAAAATACCAGAAGACCATAGGCACCATATTGACTGCCTACCACAGGAGATGTTTCTTAGCCTTGTTACCTTTGGCCTCTTTTATGTTCATGTTCCATTTCCTGATCTTAGCATTAACATGAGTGTTTAGAGGATTGTGGAATCTCTACTGTATGTGTCAGACAGAAGTCAGTGCAATGTGGCATCAGATTTTATCTCAGGCATTCCTCACAGTATTTCTTTCTGGTGACACATCTATAGGTGATAAAGCATTCCACAGGGACCAGTAAATGAGGCTGCTGTTAATTTCTCTTTGGCAAGAGTAGGAGTTCAATACTATCTATTCACTATATTCAGTGAGGTGTTAAACAAATATACATTAATGTCTTCCAAAGGTATTCTTAGCAAAATTTGCAGTAAGAAAATAGGTGGTGTGGCTGAGGTTAGGAGACTTGGGTCATGGTCGCTGTTCAAGCCTTGTGAACATGTAAGGTTATTTGTTCTCTTAGGCTCTCACACTCTCTGATTATGTTACAGATATAAGTACACAAGAGCAGGGTTTTATCATAAGTTAAAAGACTTCAGAAATCATGCAAGTAAGACAAGCTAGAACACTAGAACTAGTGGTGGAGCATGTGTAAACTACTTCAAGAAGACTTCAGCCCAGCATTGTCATGGTAAGACGGGGAATCGGTGTGGGTAGGTCTTTTCACTATTCAAAAGGAGTTAAAAATCCAGCTTCTTTTTTCTTTTCTCTGTTTTAAAAAATAACATATTTTTCTCCTAAACATTTATGCAGAATAGACTTTAACCTGTGGGTAGCCATTTTAAATGCTAAAATAAATATATCTTTTAAGATATCTCTGGGTTAAAACTGTGTCTGCTTTTCTCTTTTAAAACATATAAGCCAATGAATGAGCACTATAATATAGAACACATTTATTGTAAACACCAGAGGAATATATCTGTTATAGTGTGATAATTGTCCATAAACATAAACAATTTCTTTATTTTCCCCCAGGTGGTTTGTTTATCCAACACTGGTTTAGAAAGATTGTTAGATATGCTCCCAGAAATCAATGAAAAATGCTTAATTTGAAAGATACTTTTCATTTTATTTATATTTAAACCTTCATGCTTCTGGGAAAATAGAATAGGAATCAAAAAAACAATAAATGATTATTCATGGGATCTAATGGAAATCTTCACTACTGAGTGTCACATACTTTGAGAGAACATCTATCAAATACTTGTTAAAATTAACTCATAAATTATATTCATGAAGATTTTTTTATGAAAAACCATACTCAGGATCAATGTCAACAGATGAAACTTAAAAAGAACTTTCAACAAATGAAGTCTTGATAAATGAGCTCATAGGTCCTTGGAATGTGATTGTGAAGACCCGGTTTATGTACTAAACATGAAAATGGCATTGCTAATACTGACAGAAGGAAGCTAAGAGCAAGTACTCTCACTAATAAATGCAATTTTGAAAGAATTCAAGTGAAGATTGTGCAGTGACTCGGAAAGGACAAGAAACAGAAAATTCTAGGCCATTAGAGTTGTACAAGTGATAATTGGAATTGATATTTCCACAAGTATCAATTGTCAAGGGACAGCCATTACCAGCAGTTCAGCGAATCTATTGTTTTATTGGTGATTTCAAAATGCAGTCATTTAACTTCAGGAAAGTACACTGCTGACCTTGCCTTTCTATGTGCCAAAGATTACTGATTTTTGGTCCTACAAGAAGTACATCATGTAAACTCAGTGAGTTGCATTTTAGGATCAGATATGAAGACTCACTCTCTTGGACCTTGACCTCACCATTCTGATTCTAGTCTTGTAAATGTTTAGCCTGCTGACTTTCGCAGAAATTCTTAGCACGAATCTGTCACCAATCAAATATCTTGGATCTTTTTATGTTACTATGTAAGAATTATAGAACACAAACATGGTCTTCTAGTCCTGGCCTACAAGTGCTCACACCCCAGAGGCTTCTGAGTTGTAAACTCTGAGCCCTAAAACTAGTAGCTACATAGTTAGGAAACCAGATACACGTGGCTGTAGTCACTTAGTTAAAGTCACTTTGGGCTTTATGCTCCAGCAGTTCAACACTTAAAAGTTGGTGATATTTCAGCTTCCATTAGTAGTGAGAGAGGGGATCACAGATAGCAGCACCTTCTGGTGTGTTACAGCTCTGCTCTAGACCTCAGACACTAGAATTTTCATTCTTATAGTGACAAGTGTTACAGATTTTAGGACTGCAATCTCAACTTCACAGCCCGGCCAGCAGCCAGCAATAGAGTTCTGAGACTAGGATGCATAAGACCCTTGACCCTGTAAGGTTTGTCAGCTCCCCTGACTCTTCCTTTGACCATGATTTACACTTTCTCTTCTCTAGCTCTTTATACCCTCCCGTCTTTATTCAGCCTCATCTCTCTATCTAGCACCCCTTACCCTCACTCTCCTCATTTCTCTTACCCTTTTCTTTCCTTCTATTTTTCTTTCTTTTTCCTGTCATCTTCATCACTATTGGTAACTCTGCCACTGCTATAACTCTGCTGCTGCTACCAGCTCAGCTAATGCTACTAATGATAAAGACCAAAAGCAGACAAGAGGTTGGGAATATAGTTTAGTGATAACTAGCGTGGACAAGGTCCTGAGTCCAATTCCTGGAACTGAAAAATAATACCTAAGAAAGAACAGCTTGGAGCACATAGGCAGTTTATCTGCCTGCCGGCCTGTTGTGGGGCCTGTGTCCTACCTGGAGATCAGCCGAGGGGGTGACTCCCTGCTACCATCTTCCCTGCCTGCCTGGGCAGAAGAGCAGCACCAGGTACTGAGATATCCAGAGGTTAAGATCTCTGGGGCCTCAAACCCTCCAAGGGTCTGCTTGCACCCAGGACCTGAGCACATAAGCGGTTGTCTACCAGTCAGCCTGTTGTGGGGCCTGTGTCCTACATGAGGATCAACAGAGAGAGTGACTCTCCACCACTATCTTTGCTCCATGACAGAGCAGTAGGGGAGCACCTGGTTCACTGAGACAACACAAGTATAACATTGCTTGGGGCAAGACTCAGCAGAGTTCCAACAGCACAAAAGAGGAAGACAGTTTTTATCACTATTGCTCTGTAGTAATGTTTGAGGTCTGGGATACTGATTCCCCGAGAAGTCAATACAAGTAACATACATGAAGTGCTCACAGGACACAGAAAACCTAGCACAGGTTTAATGAACAACAGCGATTACTGCTATAATGCTTTTCTCCGAGGGATTTAACAACTCACAAGGCCTTTCCTCTTGTGCCACATGTGTTGGTATTGTGTTTGCTATGGCTTGTGTCTTTCAGAAGCTCATGTTTTCTGGCTTGACTTCTTCTATTGTTGTTGTTGTTAACTGAATTTGCAATAGGCAATTTCTGGTGCTAAATTACTTTCATGAGGACAAAAAGTCCTGCTAAGAAGAGGTTCTAACCTTCACAATCACGAATGATATATGGATGAGAATTTCTTAAAGATGGCAGGTTGTCATTCTTAATATAGAGAAGAGCTCCTGACTATGTTTCCAGGGTCAGCCTAGTACAGAGTTTTGTACATGGAGTTCAATAATGAGCTGACATCAATCTAAGTGTTGAAAATTTGACAGCAATGTTCAATCTATGTCTTTCTCTCCAACAACACTCACTTCTAAATTTAGCTCATGTCTTACTATCTTTACAAGATAGCAAAAACCAATCTTTATAAGATTGAAAAATCATATGGAAACCAAATACTGTAGGAGCTTCCTAAATATATACATATATGAAAGAAATCTAAATAAAGCCACCAAATAATAGGGGAGATAATACCTTAATTAGACATTTTAAGCTACCATAAGAAGCCTCCATTGCGAAGAATGAGTTACATCTTTATGAATTGTTGGTCTAAGAGTCTCCATGGAAACCACCAAACTTCACAGGCTATTGTCAAGGTTATTGCTTATTCTCTATACAAGAATGGTAATTTTTATTACCACTTTTTATTAATCCCCTTTTATTAATCATTTATTTGTTTACATTTCAAGTGTTAATCCATCTTCCTGGTTACCCCTCCACAAACCCCCAATACCATCCTTTCCCTCTGCCTCTTTTCCTCTGAGGGTGCTCCTCCTCCACACACTTACTCCTGCCTGCCTCACTGCTCTAACATCCCCATATGCTGGAGCATCAAACCTCTACAGGACCAAGGGCCTCCCCTCACATTGGTGTCAGACAAAGCCATGCTCTGCTACATAAGCATCTGGAGACATCGATCCCTCCACATATGCTCTTTGGTTGGTGGTTTAGTCTCTGGGAGATCTGGGTGGTCCAGTTAATAGATATTGTTCTTCCTATGGGTTGAGTCTCCTTCAGCTTCTTTACTCCTTCCCCTAGCTTTTCCATTCAGGTCCCTGGGTTCAGTTCAATGGTTGGCTGTGAGCATCTGCAATCTGTATTGATCAAGTGCTGGTAGAACCTCTCAGGGAACAGCCATACCAGGCTCCTGTCAGCAAGCACTTCTTGGCATCAGCAATAGTGTGGGGGTTGGTCTCAACTGATGGGATGGATCCC
The DNA here is from genome assembly GCF_947179515.1 of Apodemus sylvaticus. NCBI lineage: Eukaryota > Metazoa > Chordata > Mammalia > Rodentia > Muridae > Apodemus > Apodemus sylvaticus. Next base: position 64,814,610 of record NC_067482.1, on the reverse strand, counting down.
TAGGGGCAGTTTCAGGATGGCCTTTCCTTCAGTCTCTGTTCCATTTTTTGGCCCTGTCTTTCCTTTGGACAGGAACATTTCTGGGTTAAAAATTTTAAGATGGGTGGGTGGCCCCATCCCTCAACTAAGGGCCATTCCTATCCACTGAATGTGGTCTCTAACAGGTTGCATCTCCCCTTTTGTTGTGTATTTCAGCTAAAGTCATCCTTGTTGGGTCCTGGGAGCTTATTGCTTCCTTTGAGTCTGGGACTTTCCAGTGGCTACCCCAGTTCCCTATCTTCCACTGCTACATATTTCTATTCAATTTCCTGACTTCTCTCTCCTGTCACTTCCAATACTTGATTCTGCCCCCTTTTTCTCTCCCTCCCTCTTTCTTTTCCAGGTTCCACCTCCCTCTATCACCTGTGGTTATTTTGTTCTCCCTTCTATGTAGGATTGAAGCATCTACACTTTGGTCTTCCTTCTTTGGTTTATGGGTTGTAACATGGGTATACTGAGATTTTTGGCTAATATCCACTTATCAGTGAGTACGTACCATGTGTACTTTTTTGTGTCTGTGTTACCTTACTCAGGATATTTTCTAGCTACATCTATTTGACTGTGAATTTCATGAAGTCATTGTTTTTTTTTTTTTTTACTAGCTGAGTTGTGTAAATGTACCACATTTTCTGTATCCATTCTTCTGTTGAGGGATATCTGGGTTCTTTCCAGCTTCTGGCTTTGTAAATAAGGCTGCTATAAACAAAATGGAAGATGTGTCCTTGTTATCTTTTGAGTATATGCTCAGTAGTGGTATATCTGGATCTTCAGGTAAAAGTTTTTCCAAAGAATAGGAATTCAAGGCCCATGCCTAAACATAGTAAAAGCAATATACAGCAAACCAGTAGCCAGCATCAAACTAAATGGAGAGAAACTTGAAGAAATCCCACTAAAATCAGGGACTAGACAGGGCTGCCACCTTTCTCATCTTTTCAATATTGTACTTGAGGTACTAACTCAGGCAATTAGACAACATAAGGAGGTCAAAGGAATACAATTTGAAAGGAAGAAGTCAAACTATCATTATTTGCAGATGATATGATAGTCTACCTAAGTGACCCAAAAAACTCCACTAGAGAATTGCTACAGCTGATAAACAACTTCAGCAAAGTGGCAGGTTAAAAAATCAACTCAAGCAGATCAGTAGCCTTCCTATACTCAAAGGATAAGCAGGCTGAGAAAGAAATTAGGGAAATGACACCCTTCACAATAGCCACAAATAGTATAAAGTACCTTGGGGTGACTCTTACCAAACATGTGAAAGATCTGTATGACAAGAATTTCAAGACTCTGAAGAAGGAAATGGAAGAAGACCTCAAAAAAAATTGGAAAAATCTCCTATGCTCATGGATCGGCAGGATTAATATAGTTAAAATGGCCATTTTGCCAAAAGCAATATACAGACTCAACACAATCCCCATCAAAATCCCAACTCAATTCTTCATAGAGTAAGAAAGAGCAATTCTCAAATTCATCTGGAATAACAAAAAACCCAGGATAGCTAAAACTATTCTCAACAACCAAAGAAATTCTGGGGAAATCAGTATCCCTGACCTCAAGCAATACTACAGAGCAATAGTCTTAAAAACTGCATGTTATTGGTACAGTGACAGGCAGGCAGATCAATGGAACAGGACTGAAGATCCAGAAAAGAACTCACACACCTATGGCCACTTGATCCTCCACAAAGGGGCTGAAAACATCCAATGGAAAAAAGATAGCCTTTTCAACAAATGGTGCTGGTTCAACTGGAGGTCAGCATGCAGAAGAATGGGAATTGATCCATCCTTGTCTCCTGTACTAAGCTCAACTCCAAATGGATCAAGGACCTCCACATAAAGCCAGACACTCTGAAGCTAATAGAAAAGAAACTGGGGAAGACCCTTGAGGACATCGGTACAGGGGGAAAGTTCCTGAACAGAACACCGATAGCTTATGCTCTAAGATCAAGCATTGAAAAATGGGACCCCATAAAATTGCAAGGTTTCTATAAAGCAAAGGACACCATCAAAAGGACAAATCAGCAACCAATAAACTGGGAAAAGATCTTCACCAACCCTACATCAGATAGAGGGCTAATATCCAATATATACAAAGAACTCAAGAAGTTAGACCCCAGAAAACCAAATAACCTCATTAAAAAATGGGGTACAGAGTTAAAGAATTCTCACCTGAAGAACTTCAGATGGTGGAGAAACATCTTAAAAAATGCTCAACTTCATTAGTCATCAGGGAAATGCAAATCAAAACAACCCTGAGATTTCATCTTACACCAGTCAGAATGGCTAAGATTAAAAACTCAGGAGACAGCAGGTGTTGGCGAGGATATAGAGAAAGAGGAACACTCCTCCACTGCTGGTGGGGCTGTAAATTGGTACAACCACTCTGGAAATCAGTCTGGCAGTTCCTCAGAAAACTGGGCACCTCACTTCTGAAAGATCCTGCTATACCACTCCTAGGCATATACCCAGAGGATTCCGCAGCACTTAATAAGGATATATGCTCCACTATGTTCATAGCAGCCCTATTTATAATAGCCAGAAGCTGGAAAGAACCCAGGTATCCCTCAACAGAAGAATGGATGCAAAAAATGCGGTATATATATATATATATATATATATATATATATATATATACACACACACACACACTCACAATGGAGCACTATTCAGCCATTAGAAACAATGAATTCATGAAATTCTTAGGCAAATGGATGGAGCTAGAGAGCATCATACTAAGTGAGGTAACGCAGTGTCAAAAGATCAATCATGGTATGCACTCACTAATAAGTGGATATTAACCTAGAAAACTGGAATACCCAAACATAATCCACACATCAAATGAGGTACAAGAAGAACGGAGGAGTGGCCCCTGGTTCTGGAAAGACTCAGTGTAGCAGTATAAAGCAAAACCAGAACAGGGAAGTGGGAATGGGTGGGTGGGAGAACAGGGGGAGGGAAGGGGGCTTATGTGACTTTCGGGGAGTGGGGGGCCAGAAGGGGGGAATCATTTGAAATGTAAATAAAAATATATCGAATAAAAAAAAGTTTTTCCAATTTTCTGAGAAAGGCCCTACTTTTAAATACAATGCTTATATATGTTATCAAACAGAGAAGTCAAGTTGGTATCTAACTAGAAACTTTACCCCTACTGACTAGTGTGCATGGTTCTAGAAGATATTCTCAATGGTACCAGAGGGGGAAAAGTTATCATAAACATCTCCCAGCTACCAACCCTACTCCCTATAACAGTGAACTGATTGCAGGACTGGGAGTGACCAACCACATTTTGGTTGACTTTAAGGTCCACTCCTTGAAAGGAGAGTCATACCTCACACTGCTGAAGTAGCTAAGAACCTGAGATTAGATAGGTCGTGGTCTTAAAGACAAACTTAATACTCTTATTTTGTTAAAGGCATGTAGCAAAGAAATGACTCCTAATGACATACTGCTATAGCCATAGATTAATGCCATACTCAGGCCTCTCAGGGAAGCTTTTGCTTTCAGTAGATGAGAAATCACAGAGACCTACAACTGGACTGTATACCAAAATTTGTGAAAATCTTTAGACCACTTAGTCCTAAATGAAATACGATATCATACCATATCAAGGCTCTCCCCTCAGGGCTCAAGGGAGATGAGGCAAAAAGATGGTAAGAGTCACACGTAATAGGAAACCTCAAGCAAACAGTGTCTTCCAGACAAATAGGGCTGATGAGTGTGTGTGTGTGTGTGTGTGTGTGTGTGTGTGTGTGTATGTTCATAAATTCACACAGACTGTGATTACTGGCACAAGGCCAGCAGAGGTTCACACCAGATGGGCTCTCCACACTGAGATGGGGAAGTGCACATGGATTCACACCTATAACCAATAAGCTATCTGCAATTGATACCTCGTGGCAAAGGCAAATCAGCTTTCTTCAATGGAATCTCACTGGTTGTACTAACCTCACTTAGGTCAGGCACTATGCCCAGGAATAGTTGTTCAATACAAAATGAACCCAATAGTATTTTTGTAGACTTTTTTTTTTAAACTTCATTTTGCTTTGTTTGGGCATCTTTTGTCTTATTGATCTTTTTCTAGATTGTTTTGATTTTTGTTTGTGTGTTTTTTATGCCTTGTTTGTTCCTTTTTTTAAAAAAAGAGTGATCAAGAGAGCAAAAGAACATAAAATTGGGTAGACAGTATGGTGGGGAGGATTTGGAAGAGTTGAGGATGGGGAAACCATGGTCAAAATATACTGTATGAAATGTTTTCTTTTAATTAAAAAAGTAAAACAGACAAAGAAAACAAGATGTCTTTATTTGATCTAGGATATACCAAGACTTCTTATATATTTTTTGTACCTTCTGAAATAGCTGTGGTTTTGGTTAGTAATAAAGAAATTTTTCAATAATTTTTTTTACTTTCTATGCCGATCACAGGTCCCACCTCCTCCCAGTCTCCCCTTACCAATCCCTCCCTGACTCTCTCTCCCCTTCTCCTCAGAGAGTGGGATGCCCCCTTGGGCACCACCTCACTCTAGGCCGTGTAGAAAATGAAGAGAAGAAACTAGAAAGGCTATGTGATGCTTTGGAGCACCTGGATGAGAGTCAGACCAGCCTGACTTGGAACTTCAAACTCTCACTCTTCATAAACTACACACCTTAAGTTTCCATCAGAGACATGGGCTGGTAAAAACTGCCCACTCCATAGAACTGTTAAGAATACTGGATGAGATTTGATAAATTCCATACATATATGATTGGATAAGAAGTCTACCCTACCATTGAGTCTTGTATCTGAAATAGATGATCAGGTTGTTCTACTCTGTGATCAAGCTTGACATATAATTAAGTGTGGGAAGGTATAGAAACTGCAGAGGGACTGAGGGCAGTGGAGCCCTTGGGAGCCTCAAGAGAGAAGTGAAATGAACAGCAAGCATACCACTGATTTTGCCTATATCACTATGTTATATATTCACATAGCCTTTGGAGGTGTGTTTCATGTCACTGGACAAATCAGACAATTGGGACTCCCCCAGAGAAAGGAAGAAACTGCATGTTACATGATGGGAACATGGCAAAGCCTGAGTGAGTCTGAAGTGAAGTTCATGAGCCCAGACAGCCCTTCCTAGGAGAGAAGCTGTGGCCCTGTGGTGTGCTTAAGAGATTGGCCAATACTGGCTGGATTCTCACTACTTTCTGAGATGCTAGTTCATTTCTCAAAGAAAAGCATCAAGGAGAGATTCCCACAATTCTCCCACATGTTTTAATACAAGCATGCTTTCTTAGATGATTTGACAGTTTCACTAGCTTTAGGCTTTCATATCGCCTTTCCAGAATTGCTGCAAAGGAAAATATAACTTTAAGATGTGCTCAGGAGCCCAATCCTTTTGAAACACTGATGCCACCCACACTATTTGCTAGAAGATGTGCTGGGCGCCACAGCAGGGCTTAAGATCATGTGGATGAGCAGACAGCAAGCTCAGTCTTTGCTTCTGTTGAACTTTCACTTTAGATGGGGAGGCAAACGCTAATCATTACTCAGATAACACTGTGATTTTAAGAACAAGAAGAGCTGTCAGAGGAAAAGAAAGCCTTTAGAGGCGATTTTAATAGGAAGAATAGTCTATGTGGTGGGGGAGGGATTGTTGTAAAACATCTCATAACTGTGACATTTAGCCCAGAATGACAGTAGAATTTGTCCTGCCCAAAAGGGAGGGACTCTCCAGGGAGGGAACACTGTAGGCTGTCACCTGGCATATCAATTCCTGACCTTTATTTTTTAATACCTACTCACGCTTTGATTTTGATACCAATTATTACTTTTTTAATACCAACTCTTGATTTGATTTTGATATCAATCTCATTCTACTCTGTGTGTATTTCATTTTAGATAAGACGTTATTGTCTTGGACTTCTACCAGGGTCCTTGCTTTTGGTTTGTAGCTTCTTGCTTATGGTTTGTAGCTTCTTCTGTTACTTTTTAAAAAATATGCCTTTTGGTTTTATATTCCTTTCCTACTCTTGTGCTTGCAAGTTAAAACCCAAGATGAAGAGGCTTTAGAAAAACATATTTTTTTTCCATTTCAGAAAACCCTAGTTGTGTCAAGGAGGGGGTTCTCTGAGATGCAGAGTAAATTTAAATTGCATCTTTTATTGGGTACAGCTGCTTGTGAGCATAAGAAAATATCATCCATTTATTAAAGAAACCATGTGAAAATGCAGGGCATGTTTGCAAAGCTTTATTATAGTACAAAGGCAATTGCTGCTTTGTTTACTCGGTCTGTGGCTAAGTCATTGTAATGATGCCATTCCAGAAAATAAAAGTGTGCAGACTCAGATGTCAGAATAATTGCTTCCATTTCATTTAAGGATAAGCCGAATCTTGAAACCATCCCTGCCATAGACATTGCTTATTTGGGGGCTGCCCAACTCCCCTTTGTCCTACTCTTTGACAGTTCTCCTTGTATTGCTGTGTTGGATAAAGTTAATATGTAACATTTCTGATTCTGACCCAGTGAGAAGGCTCAATGGGTAAAGACACTTGCCACCAAGCCCAGTGACCTGAATTTGATCCCCAGGTACCACATGGTGAAAGTTGTCTTTCTGCCTCTTCACCTTGTCCCAAAATTAATTAATTAATTAAAATATAATAAAATTTTAAGAATTTTCCAACGGTTGAGCATAATAAAAGATACAGTGTGCTTATGGGACAGATGGTTCCTTTGTGAACAGATCCTACTCATTAAGTAAGAGTTGATGCATTTTCTGTCATCATAGTTCTACTGGATTCTAAATGTTTAGTCTGTTAATATTAAGCTGGCAGATGGGAGAATGCATTTAATCTATGTAAGATATTGTTGGGGTGAGTCTTTTATGCCATCAGCCAGGATTTTATAATATGACCGTGCCTAGCTTCAAGAGAACTTCTTGTGTATTCCAGTTGCCCACTAATTAAGAACGGGACTAGTAGTCTGTGTTACAGATATATTTCAGTGGATGCTAAGTACATGCCAAAAAGATCAAGATCTTGCATTAGCCCTCAAGTATTTTATTTTTATTTTTATTTTTATTTTTGCAAACAAGCTTATGTCCTAAGCTAGTCCAGGCAAACTGAGACTCCATATCTTTCTTGAGTGGTTGTGTTGCCTGTTTCTACCTGTGGGGGCAAGCTCTAGAATATGTGGTCCTACTTCAGACTCCTCCAGAGTTAAGGGAGATTGAGGAGGGATGCCTCAGAGGAGTCACCATTGAAAACCAAGTCCAGAATATGTGAACAGAAAAAGCAGATTATAGTTGTTTTCTTAATAGTTGGGTCAAGCCTTCCCAGATATTATATCTTGCTTTCAGGTTATAGAACCAGTTTAATATTTAATTTTAATTAAGCTTTTTGGTTTAAATTTATCTTCAATAGGACTTTTGTTCTTGAAAGAAATCTCTCACCTATCATCATAAGTACACAATTTCCAAAAGGCTTTGGAAATATGTTTCATTTAAGAAACTTAGTTTGGTGCATGATTTACTTGGGGAATAGCTTGTGTCTTAAATTGAAGCACTGTAGTTACATCTGGCTGCACGCTTGCTGGTTCATCAGAGCCTTTGTATGTGTTTCTGTTGTGCTTTTTAAGCTCCATCTGGGACAGATCCTATTACACACTTTGAGTTCTCCAATGACCACTTACTCGACTTTATCCTTATTAGAAATATTGATCACTTCACTGTTTAGTCAGATCTTTAAATACATTGGGTTTCAAACACAGTCAAAGGAGGAGCAGCAATCAATCCCTGAGTGACTAAAGCCATGCGAGAGATAACAGGCTGCATTTTTATTCAACCTTTCCTGATGATTCACCCAAGTCTGTTTGTCAAGTTCCTGATGGTACTCACAGATCCTAAATATGTGCTGTCACAGTAACAAAGGACAGTTTTCAGGGTTTCCTTGGTACTGAGACATATGCTAACAGCTGGAGGGGGTATGATCTGTCTTACATAATAGAGAATAGATTCAGATTATCTGAATAGACTTAAACTAAAGTTTGTTTCTCATGTATGAAAATATCTGAGATAGCATTGAGTCTCTATTCCTGTAATTCTTCAAGGATTTAGGCTCTTTCCATTCCACTGATTGCAGATCATGGCTCACTCGAGGTCTACATGTCAGCTAGCATGAAACATGAAAAATACTAGTTGAGTATTGACTAGAGAGTGACACAGAAATTACAATATTTCAGAGTATTAGTGGTTTCTGTTTTGCTTGTATTGTATGCTTTCTACAAGTATTTGGGGTGGTGCTTGACGTTTCTCCTGCTCAGCACCTCAGACGAATCTTCACCATTTCTGGGGCCTGTGGTCAGAGAAGAACAAACTGGAAAGTCTTGCTTTAGCAGTTAAATGACATTCCCTCCATTGTTGGAAAGAACTGAACCTGTGGCTGCTTACAACTCCAAGGAGTCAGTGCAGTTCTACAATGGAGTGAGTAGAAAGCTATGATGATTACCATAAGGAGTACAATACTTCAAAGCATTTGAAAGGCGTGGCCTGGAAATTGCACACAGCAGTTCTATTCACATACTGCAAATCAGAATTTAGGCATACCATTACTCTGGCCAAAACGGAAGCTGGTGGATACAGTCTTTATTCTTGTCACAGTGACTAAGATCCTTAGCATTTCCTTTGATTCTTAGAGCTTCCTTCTACTCACACTACCTGCTTCTTACATAGCAACATTTTTTTTCTCTACAGAGTTTAGCATATTAATACATTATAAATTTCCATATATTATATTTTGATCATTTTCTTTCCAAACTTCTTCCTATCTCCCTACCAACCTGTCTTCATTTCCCTTTTCCCTGTCAAAAAGAAAGAAGCAAAAATAGAAAAACCCAAAATCTCTAAGAAGACCAAAAAGCAAAAACCAAAACAAACAACAAACAAACAAACAAAAACACTCCTGGGCCTGCCATGTCCTGTGTCATGCCATTTTTTTTTCAGACTATATCAATTGCAAATAACTTCCTGGTGAAGGGTGGGACTTTTGTCCACTTCCTCTTCTCAGTACTGAGGTTTAGTGGGTTTGAATCTATGCAGGTTTTGTGTGCTGTCACAGTCTTTGTGACTTCATGAGAGTGTCAACACTGTTGTGTCTAGATAACACTGTTTCTTTCAAGTTAGCCACCACCTCTGGCTCTTAGAATTTTCTTCCTCCTCTTCCTTGCAGATCTCAGAGCCTTGAAGGGCAGGATTTGATCAAGACATCCCAGTTAGGACTGAGTGCTCCATACTCTATCACTCTCTGCACATTGTCCAATTGTGGGTCTCGGAAATACAGTTATTTTAACTGCTTTGATAACCACAATTCATACCTAGTCTAGTATTGTCTATCTTCTTTGGATCATCAGAGTGTATTTCTTCCTTGCTTTGCTCTATGCTTATATTTTTGTTATTGTTGTTGTTGAAAGTAAAATATGGTATATTGGCTAATATGGTATAAATATGGTATATTGGCTAATATGGTAAACTGGGATAAATAGGTTTTCTACCATTTCAGTACAGTCAGTGGGTTAATCCAGTTCTACCTGAAGGTCTTGTGTCCACTAATTCTCAGTGTTTGGTTACCATATTCTAGAAAGACAGGATGGGTGACGGAGAGGTAGTCTGAGTGCCCACCACAGTGCAGCCTCAGGTTCCAGAGTTCAGGTTTTTGTGGAGGGTCACTAAAAAAACAAATCTTCATTTGAAAGTTTTAAACATGGAGAATTTGAATGTTAGTTTATATCTGTGTTAGTAAAGTTAGACATTTCCATCTCCCCCCACCCACTTCAACACACACTACAACTCTCGGAGCCTTGGGAAGTCCAATGAATGGGCATCAGAGAGCGCAGAGGGGTAGACAACATGAAAGCTATCCTTCCCTAATCTCTAGCACAAGTTAGGGGAGGTACTAACTAGATGATATTTGAAATAATTAAGGGATTGGGCAAGCTATGGGAGCTGTAGGAGAGAGTCTTTCTTTGTAACAGACTCAAATTTTCACCCCAGCACACTAGCTGCAAGTTAAAACAAAAGAAAAAGCAAATGGATGAACAAAAATATATTTTGTACTGACTGTTTTTGAAGCCTGGCATGGTTACATACATAAGTTTGTAAGAAAAGAACCACTGTGAGCTGAAGTTTGGACAGTTGAGTTCCTGGCAAATGCCTTCCAGCATCCCCTTTCTCTTCTGTCCCTTTATTCAGTTCCTCAGTGGCTGGGTCTCCAATAGTCATCTGGAGCATCAGGACAGACATAGATCATACTGTTGGTTAGAGCATGATAAAGCCAAAATACCAGTCTTCTGTATTTTTTTTTTAATAATACTTAATAACATAAAGAAAATTATAGTGTACTGGAACCCTTCACTGCATTTAAATATGAGATTAAAAGATAGTAAATTATACATACATAGATAGGTGATAGATCAATGTTTGAGACATTAATATTCTTTTTTTTCATTATTTTTTTAATTCGATATATTTTTATTTACATTTCAAATGATTTCTCCTTTTCTAGCCCCCCACTCCCCGAAAGTCCCATAAGCCCCCTTTTCTCCCCCTGTCCTCCCACCCACCCCTTCCCACTTCCCCGTTCTGGTTTTGCCCTATACTTCTTCACTGAGTCTTTCTAGAACAAGGGGCCACTCCTCCTTTCTTCTTGTACCTCATTTGATGTATGGATTATGTTTGGGGTATTACAGTTTTCTAGGTTAATATCCACTTATTAGTGAGTGCATACCATGAGTCACCTTTTGAGTCTGGGTTACCTCACTTAGTATGATGTTTTCTAGCTCCATCCATTTGCCTAAGAATTTCATGAATTCATTGTTTCTAATGGCTGAATAGTGCTCCATTGTGTAGATATACCACATTTTTTGCATCCACTCTTCTGTTGAGGGATACCTGGGTTCTTTCCAGCATCTGGCAATTATAAATAGGGCTGCTATGAACACAGTCTTCTGTATTTTATTAAAGACTTGTTTTTATGTTTTATACTTGTACAGATTAGTTTCTGTTTTATTTAATCCACTCATTTTTAAGGGCTTCTCTTTTTTTCTAGTAAACTTAATTATAAATTGCATAATTTTTATCTGTTATTAGATGCAGGGAGTGGGATTCAGTGGGGGTACGTTTGAAGGTCTGAAGAGCTAGGAAAGAGAAAACATGCTACATTCTGGGTTTATTTAGCCTATTCTTCAATAAACCAACAAAAAGCAAGAGGCTTGCACTCAAGTTAGTTCTTGACTCAGGTCATTCAGGGAGTAGGCATCAATGAGGGATTGACTATGCAAGGTATCCTATTAGAAAAATTAACTCTGTAGGAGAACATGCTATAGGATCCAGGAAAAGCTGGATGACTGTCATGCTCGTGAATCTAGAAAAAAGAAAGATCCTGTGAAGGAATTGGATAGATGGATCTTGGAATGTCAGACAGCTGAAGGGATTTGGGAAAAGGCATCAGGGTTTCTCGAAGACACAGCTGACTCTGAGGAAGCCTTTATTTCTTAAGATAATTCTCCTTTAATCTCCTATTACACTGGGCGGCTGGCTGGAGGCAAGCACACGCATGGCCTCATCACAAACCTTGCTGAGAACTTCTGAGCTCTTCTGGTCGGTCCCTTGAAATTATAACCTGAACTAGTTGGCTTGTGACACACATTCTCACAGCCACCACTGAAGTGAAGAGTAAGTTAGCTTCAAATATTAGGCACCTGGATGTGCACCATGGGCCACTGTGTACGGGGGATGGAATCATGGTGGAACAGCCAGATCAGGAGCATCCAATTGAAGAATTTCCTACAAAAGGATGGAGAAGTTTGTGAGTAACATCATATCAGGAACCACCCTAAGGAGATGCTTCATCTTCTTGATGTGTAGACTGGGAAGATGGCTCTGTCACTAAAGTGCAAGTAGTGGAAGCCTAAGGACCTAATTCAATCCCCAGCATGCACTTTAGAAAAGCTCTGTGTGGTAGTGTGCACTTGCTATTCCAGAACTGGGGAGAGGCCAGATCATAGAGTTCCAGAAAAAGTGAGAGTAGACTGCCCCCCCAACACACACACACACACACACACACACACACACACACACACACACACACACACACACACTGCCACCACCACCACCACCGCCGCCAGAACTAGCAGTACTAGCAGCACCAGCAGCACTACCACCACCCAAATAAGATGAGGAAACCTGAAGAATCACAGCTGAAGTGGGCCTCTGATATCTTTACATAGGTGCACACATGTGCACTCACACATACATGAAGAAAGGTCCTGATATGGATGGAAATACAAAGGATGAGGTACAAAGAGCAGGCTGAACCTAACATTTACTGCAGTGTAGCAGGCTCAGTGAGTGATCTAATATCACTGATTTTAGCCACATTTTAAATGTGAAAGGGAGAGTTCCACATGCTAACAGCATGGTGATTGTAAAAGTCATTCCAGAAGTGTATGTTTAACACTGAGAATATATGATGTGATATGTGGTGATTTTCAGTCAGGATTATTTTAATATTTCTACACTTTTCCTTGGGGTTCATAGAAATCGATATGGTTCCAATCACATGATCATTGTAAACATTTTAAATTTAAAAATAACTTTACTTTTGGTGTAGTGTTCAGTCAATGGAATCACTCATAAGAATTACTGCAGACAAGTAAGGGTTTGTTCACAGCCCGCCCACACACACCACTTCCCCTGTTTTTCTGCTTAGCTTCCAGTGCCATCAGGTAAGGTGTCTCCCGCCCAAACCTCTGCCTCATCCCTATTTTATCTCAGGGACTGTATTAGTCAGGGTTCTCACAGAATGTATGGGTAGTCTCTATATAGTTAGGGGGTTTGTTGATGATTTACAGTCTGTAGTCCAACTCTCCAACGGCTGTGGATGGAAGTCTAAGGATCTAGCAGTTGCTCAGTCCCACAAGGCAAACAGGCAAGGGAGAGTGAGTGAGTCTTCCTTCTTCCAATGTCCTGTCTTCAGAAAAGGATGTGGCCCAGATTAAAGGCTTGTGCCATCATGCCTTTAATCCCAGATGACCTTGAACTCAGAGATCTCCTTGTCTTAATCTTCTGGAATTCATAGCCACTATGCTTCAAGATCTCCATGCCAAGATCCAGGTCAGAAACCTGCATCTCTGAACCTCCAGATTAGGATCATAGGTGAGCCTTCCAATTCTGGATTGTAGTTCATTCCAGATATAGTCAAGTTGACAACCAGGAATAGTCACTACAGGGACTTACAAGGAAACAATTCCCGGGTCATCAGTTCAAGGCCCACGCAGACTTAGCCAGCCAACTCCAATGCAGAAATCTCAGCACCAAAACAGAAGCATGAAAATCCAAGATGACATATCTCCTCTAAAACTGACCCTTAGTTATGGTGGACCCCCAAGAAGAATGAGCTCGAAGAACATCCAGACAAAGAATTTGAATGGATGGTTATTAGCGATGTTCAGAAGAGAGAACAAAGAGATGAATGAAAGAAGAAAGTCAGTGGAAAGTGAAGAGATTCCCACTGCACCTTAACCCCGCACAGCACAAGTACATCTGCTCTCAGCGTCATTTAATCTTAATTCCCACATTTACATTTTATTCTGATTTAAAGATAAATTTTAATATATTCAGAAAATGTATTAATATGGAAAAAGTCAAACAAAAAGACCCTCTTCTAGACTCACATAGATGGGCAGTGAAAGGGTCAGAGGCCTTCTTCCCAAGATTTTTTGTCGTCTTCCCAAGAATGGCTGCTTCCAGAAATGAAAACATGGGGTTGCAGACCTAGGTGACAAGAAATGGAAGCATGGACAGTTCAGAATAATATAAAGAGCTAGAGTATAATTTCCAACTCTGAATTCATATTCCAGTGAGCCAAATATTGGGGGAAAAGTGAAATTCCAAGAACATCCAGAGGAAGGCTGGGACTGGAATTTCTGCAGGCTGTGAAAAAGCACAGACAATACTTTCTGGGAAGTAGGCTGGATTTGGAGGTCAGGATGCAGATAGTGGTCCTTAGTAGACAGAGGGAGATAATGGTGGCTAGAATTTTGTTTGGTCTATTTTCCATAGGTCATTGATTTCATGGATGTTTACTGGGAGGGCAACTATTTTGGGGATAGGGTCACTTCACCTTTATGGAAACTTTTAAAGGCTCTTTTGAGGCTCCTACTCTAAATTTTGAGACATCAGAAAATGTTATTTATAGACCAAACATTTATTCGTGGGTAGAAGTAACATTTTCTAGAATGTACAATGTTGGGAGTGACACGTGGTAGATATGTAGAGTGAAATGATTTTGTTTTGATATCATTTCTCATCCATAAGTGGAAAGAAACACTGTGGTAACCTGTCTTTGCTTTATAAATATTCTTATTCCACCTTTTAGCATTTATTTTTAATCATGTATTAATTGTGTGTGTGTGTATGGGTTTGTGCATGCTTCCATGGATATTCGAGGCCAGAGACATCAAATTTTTACAGAACACACATGGCATGATGATTCTCACTATTGTGAGGAATCTAGAGAGAGAGATGGGTTGTGTTGTGCCCTAGAGCTGACTCAGCTAGGCAGTTGGCTTCAGTTTCAGAAAACCTTTTCAGCTGACAAACAGTATACACCTTCAAGAATCCAGCAACCCCACTGCATCGACTCCATGATTGAAATAGTAAAGTACCACCATGCCCTGCTCACCAATCTCCATGATCTCTGTTAAGAGGTGTTTGAACCAGATGTTTAATAATCATTGGATTATTATATGTGATAGTAAATGTTTATTATTTCAGCGATGGGAAATTGATTTTATATATATTTGATAAGTTGTGATAATTATTCAATATCCACCGATAGTCTATACTGTCAGGTTTTTTTGAAGTTAAGTGTTATGTACAATTGGAGCAGTAAATTCAAGGAAGAAATATGCCCTAAGAGTTAAGGAAGAGTCCCTAGACGACATGTCAGGGACTATTGCCATTAATGCTTACTGCATGCTTATGTTATTTTAGATACTTTAAATGAACTATCTTGCTCATTTAGTTGTCACTGTGAGACGATATGCAATGTATATTTGGGCTGCCTCTCTCTCCACAAATGATGAGGTTCTGCTCTTTCTTCCTTAACGTGCTCACAGATCTTGTTTTTTTCCCCTTGCCATTTAAGGATGTGGGCATATAATTAGGTTCTCACCCTTGGATGGGGACACAGGTGTTGAGCTGCTTCTGATCCACTTATAGATAGAAGCTCAAATACCTTCTGCAATCCTTCTCTGCCCCACCTACTACCTGAAAGCAGAGCAAAGCCCTAGAAATAATAAAGCTATGTGATAAAATTGTATATAACTTAACCATTTTACAGGAAGGAAAAATTGAGACAGAAACCCATCAATGCAATCCACTACATAAGCAAACTCAAAAAAAAAACAAAAAAACAAAAAAACACATGGTCATTTCATTGGATGCTGAAAAAGCATTTGACAAAATTCAGCATCCTTTCATGCTTAAAGTCTTGGAAAGAACAGGAATTCAAGGCCCATACCTAAGCATAGTAAAAGCAATATAAAGCAAACTGGTAGCCAGCATCAAACTAAATGGAGAGAAACTTGAAGCAATCCCACTAAAATCAGGGACTAGACAGGGCTGCCCCCTTTCTCCTTATCTTTTCAATATTGCAAGGCATTTTCTTAATTAGTGATCAAGGGGGGGGGAGGACCCAGATGATTGTGGGTGGTCCCTTTCCTGACCTGGTAGAACTGGTTTCTATAAGAAAGAAAGTAGAGCAAGCCAGAAAAGCAATACAGTAAGCAGCACCCCTCCAAGGCCTCTGCATCAGCTCCTGCGTCCAGGTTCCTGCCCTGTGTGAGTTCCTGTCCTGACCTCCTTTGCTGATGAACAGCAATGTGGAAGTGTAAGTTGAATAAACCCTTCTTCCCCAACTTGCTTCTTGGCCATGATGTTTTGTGCAAGAATATAAACCCTGTAAGACACACTGACTCCAACCACCTTGATGAAACTTTGCTGAGGATAGAAAGCAGTCTCATCTACAGATGGAATCTGTAGGTGCCTACAATCCAACACTTACAAGTTCACTCTTATGGTTCAGTTGCATCGGTAGCTAAAAGAAGCTCTTAGTGCCAAGAGGCAAGAAAAAAACCCATAGTGTCTTATTTCCAATAGGAAGAAGAAATGATGTGTGCCGTCAGTGCTAAGTGTCTGTTACTTCTGGATCTTTTCAATATTAATGGTTGTGTGCCCAGAACTGGCCCATAAATGAATTAATTAACTGCCTAGTTCATTAATTCAACATTTTACAAACCTAGTAATGTGGTAGATCTTGGAGCTACATCAATGAAATAAGATACAGACTTGACCTCTCTCACACAGTGTGGTATATTCAATGGGAAATTGATACTTGAGAGGCTATCACATAGTAAGGTAGTAGATGTGATAACAGAATTAAGTTCATGTGATAACAGAATTAATCTGGCACTGTGAAGGATTGGGATTCACCATTTCTTAAGGGACATGTAGGGTTCAGATATAGATTCCTGTTGAGACAACCCTTTAAGTCTTGAATGGTGAGTGGGAGACAGTAAAATACAAGTAAAATAGTCGAGGAAGGAGGGGAAAGAAAGGGTTACAAGGATGAGAGGTGAGGAGATTAGAAGTGCCTCATGACATCATAAACAGCTAGATATTCCTGGAGTGTAACAGTGTGTGTGTGTGTGTGTGTGTGTGTGTGTGTGTCTGCCAGTAGAAGGATAAGGGGAGTAGATTACTGAAATTTTATTCTGCATGAAAATATTGGCAGTAAGTGATGAGAAATACTATTGATATAATTTATCTAAATTGGAACTGTGGCTACCACAGGTAGGATTCAGTTTAACAGGGATAGAAAGCAGTGGGCATTCTGGATGGAAATAGTGTAGCTGAGGAAGAATTCCAGGTAAAGTCTAAGTTTCTAGTTTGAATAATAACGGGGCTGATGTTCTTTTGCCTACAACTGTAACAGAGAATGCTGAAGTCATTCGCACTTAGGGGAAGGAAATAGGTTCAATGCTTTCACACTTTATTGAGTGTGAAAGCTAACTGTGTAATGGCACCAGGCCCTTGAGAACCAGATGGTTCCCAGTCCTTAGTTGCTTGTGACTTCAGTTCCATTCACTGTCAGAACTTCTTGGACCGGCCTGGATGGATGGAACACAGGCAGGAACAGGTCAGTTGTAATCCAGCGGGGACTTTTCCTTCTCTAAAGCAGTCACTTTCCTTGTTTTCTGTGACAGTTGTAATCAAGATAGATTCTTTTCTCATTATCTCTATCCTTAGTTCTAGGGCACATCCCTCTGGTCCTCCTGGATGAGAAGTGAAAATTCAAATGTGGGACTTTGCATGCTCTGGAAGGGAAAAGCCTGTTGTCCAGAGGTAAGGAGTTTGGGGGCCTGGGTTCAGTTTCCTCTCTGCCTCTGATTAGATAAGTCTGCTTATTCTTTAGGCCTCCATGTTCTTGCCAATTCAAGGGTAAATTGAGATTCGTTGCCATGCAGATTTTAGTAACGTCTTAGGGGTCTAAGAACCATCTAGATTCTATTTCTGTTTCATGATGCTAACTTTTAGCTCTGACTATTTGTATAATATGAAGCATTAGCCTCTATTCAAAAAAGAAAGCAAAGGTGCAGATCTTCTAAATGACTGAGTTCCTGGAAACTGGTCATAAATCTCAATGCATGCTCATTTGCAACCTGGATTTCCATTAACCCAGGTCTCTGTTAACCAACCCTGCACACACAGTGTAATCTCTGAGTGGAGCTGTAAGTTTATGTCCTTAGTGTGTTGATGATTGATATTCAGCACGGTTGCCTTGAAGCAATGTGGGAATCCAAAGTCATTAAAGGCAGAGGAAATTGTGTCCAGCCCAGTTTCAAAGGTGAATTGTGTTGCTTTCACATGATTTGGAAGTCATTAATCTATGTGGGGCATATATCAGCACTCTCTGACCTTTATGTGAAGCGAATTTTTTAATTTCCGTGAGTCAGATACTCTGATTAGCCAGAATTTCCTTTAAACCTGAATATAGTAGATAAGAAAGTTTCATATTTACCTTTGAGATCCAGGGCTGTATTCAGCTTAATTGCATTCTCACTGGATATTAAACAAAGGGAAGATGGTACAGATATTTGAGGAACCGCAAAAACACATTTGTACTAAAAGTCAGGAGACCCAGTTAGGGTCACGGTTCATAGAAACGAACTCTGTGAGCTTGGATAAACCACCATGTTCAGAATGAGAGATTGCCATAGATAATTCTTAGGGTCCATGTAGTTGTGAACGGGAATACATATATATTCTAAATGCTTCAGTTTAGTCCAGAACTCACTGACTATGGCCTATTCTGCTTGTCATTTAAGCTCTTATCTAGCCAACATCAAGTTAGCCTCATTTCAGCAAAACTGAGACTTGAAGAGAGAGTGTTGTGAATGGCAGAGTGAGATGTGCCTTTGGGTCCAGTGGGCTCCCCTTTCCAGTCCTATTTTCCTGTGTCTCTTATGAGCATGGCACAGGCTGGAGACGTAGAGAATGAGGGCCAGTGCCTGCCATTGTCTCTTGAGAGGATGATATATGTGTCAGTGTCTTCTCTGTGGCTTTTGATTGTTGCTTTTCATCTTCTCCTGGGGCTGATCATGTCTCCTGGTAGCTGTGTGTTTGTAATATGAGGATCAGATCTGCCTGCTTGTCTCAATCACTGACAGTTTACCTCTGGATACTTTTTAGGTACCTTGGATAAAAGTAATATAGATATAATGAAAGAATGGATTTCTTTCTGACACGTGTAGAAAAGAATGCAAATCTCCTTTAAAAATATGATTTTTAAAGCAGCCTATCTCCACATATATACTTGATAGATATAACTTGATGTTTTAAGATTAAAGCATATCTCGTGGCCAAATGAATTTAGGAGGTATTCTATTCGTTAATATAGAGAAAACTCTCAGAACCTTCAATACAAGAAGGTTCATTATGAACGTAATGCAGAAAACATTCACTCTTTCCCCTAATTACACTCTGGTTCCAACCAGTGTTGCTAAGCTAGTTTCAGATAAAGTGGTTTTGTAAACAGTGTTCTAAAGCAGAGAGACTCTTTCTTATACTCTTATGTGCTCATTATTTTTACAAAGGAAATTAGTGCTCAGTTCTCTTTGATGACCTATTGATCTGTATTTATACAATGAGGAAACTGAAACACAGGTAGGCTAAGAAATAGTTTGTAGGAACACGGCTTGTATCCAACACCACATTAAGTATCAAATTTCAGCTGCTCACCACCTTCACAGGCATCCTGAAGACCGGCTAAGGGCACTATGGTCTCTTCTGTCAGACCCCTGACAGAGACCTGCTCATGGCTCACAGCCAGTGGTTCTCTCCACCCATATTGATCCTTTTATTTTTGTCTTTTGGGACTTCTGAGTCTTCCTTCCAAAGAAGGCTAATCTTTGAGTTTAAGAATAGGGAAGACTCAGTGAAACAGTATAGAACAAAATCAGAACAGGGAAGTGGGAAGGGTTGGGTGGGAAAACAGGGGGAGGGAAGGGGACTGATGGGACTTTCGGGGAGTGGGGGTCCAGAAAAGGGGAAATCATTTGAAATGTAAATAAATATATCAATAAATTAAAAAAAAAGAATAGGGAAGCTATTGTAGTCCTTCTGTTCTTCAAGAGACCCGTACATCTTCCAATATCAGGAATGATAAACATCTCAGCAGCAAGGAAAAAATCTGTGTGGCATGTGTAAGGGAAGCTTGGTCCAGAGGTTCACATCTTGGACGAATTTCCATGATATTTGGGTTATATGGAGTGTTTTATTTACGCTGTTTGATTTGTGAGAGTTAGCAATGCCATCTGAAGTGAGTGGGGCATTAAGGTATATGGAAGACTTTCATGCGGTCCAACTCCAGCACCCGTTTACTGAGAGTGTCTGAACAAACCATTTTAGGATTCAAGCCTCATTTTTTTCTTATCTCCCTTGTCGGGTTACTGGAAGATTGCATTTGATAATACATACATGATGGCTGGATATATGGTTGATGGCCAATGGATGGTAGTGATTGTTATTGCTGTTGGTATAACTTGCTTACCTCTGCACTCCACCCCCACTCTAAATCTCTAAATCTCCAAGACAATACTTTGTACCACTTTTGGTGAAATGAAGATCAAAGGAATCTTACATAGCCTTAAATTATTTGTTCTTAGTTAGAGCAGGCTTCTGTCAATCAGTATCCTTCTTTGACTCCTCTTTTTGAAGATGCACAAATTCATAGCCATGTGAAAGCAGGAAACATTCCTAATTCTGTTTTTTTTTCCCATGGGCTGAGCTGGGGCTCATTGGCTGCAAGCTTATCTCCAGGTTTGGTGAGTGACACTGAATCCAAGGAATAATGAGAGTAATGCAGCAGGGCATCAGTGTCTTCCTCAGACTTCTGCATGAACATGTATATATGTGGGCATTCTCTCTCTCTCTCTCTCTCTCTCTCTCTCTCTCTCTCTCTCTCTCTCTCTCACACACACACACACACACACACACACATACACACACATACATACTTGGCAGTGAGATATTAATATTTCTCAAATACACCTCCCCCTTTCTTACTACAACTTCATTATTACCCCCATTACATGTTTAGACCAACAGTGATTGTCTTGATGGCCTTATAGAGGACACATGTAGGACCAGGAGAGACTAAATGTTAGGCTGCCATGAAAGAAGCAGAGTAGGAAGGAGGTCTAGGCATACATAAGAGGAATATTATATTTGGGATCAACTTGAGGAAAACATAATGGTAGTACTTACAGGGTAATGGGGTGTGAACCTTGAGGGAGTTGTTTCACTACAGTGTGACATGGAATTCTCACTTGGATGATTAGTAAATACTTTCCAGCTTCACTGGAAAGAATTGATTTAACTACTGATGTCTATTCTAGAGTCCTTCAACTAGGTTGAAATGGAGCATTAATAGTCTGGTCGAAAACATTAACACTAACACTAGCTTTTAGTTCATCAAAATGTAAATTGTTTTTTTAAATCAACTTCCATGAATATATATTAAAAGCACAGGTTACCAGCTATGGGTATACATATGTATGGCGTGTATGCATATCAGATGAGAACTGCACAGGTACGCAGATGAGCAACATGACTGGCTAAAATAACTAGAATTCAGAACCTAGTTGCTGTGCCTTGATTCAGATTGCAGCTTGTCACTCACTTCTTGTCATTCCTCTTAACTTCTCCTCATGTCAGCATTCCTACCAGCCATGTGTGGCTAAAAGCTGCACACAACTTAGGGGTTTAATAGCTAGGGTAAGTTTACCGTTTTGTGACACGAAGTGTATTTGTACATTTATGCCTCTGCCACCACCATCCCTCTCCAGAGCTTTCCATCATCTTCAACTATAAAAAGAGGATTTTACTGCCACCTTCACTAGACTCCTCCGAAGGGTTTGTATATGCGGTTTTAGTTTTTGTTTTTGTTTTTGGAAAAAAAATAAGTCATTAAGAGGATAACATGTTCTAAGTTTGGGCAGCTACTCAAGTGTGTTTGATGATTTTCTTATTTTATAATCCAAAGTTATGGTTTTATACTTCTCAGTTTCTTTGATAGTAGTGGAGTCATGGAATAGCTTGGATATGGGCTATGTTTATAGTTGGGGAGATATTTCTTATACTTCACTCCTAATACATTAAGCCTTTGCTTTGTCCACAAACATATTCCTTCAAAGCAAATACAGTTAGGGCTGCTTATGTTCAACTTTCTGCTTACCAGAAAATAGGACAGATCCAGACCCTAGACTGTTCTTAACCTTTTTCTTTTCTTTTGGAAAAACAATATTATAAAAAATAATGCTACTATGTCATTTGCTTTGCATTCTTTAGCTCAAACTATTTTGGTTTAATTATTCCCAACACAATAGTGTGCATTTGAAACAGGGTCCTCATTCTTTTGACAAGTATGATTTCCTCCTGAGATACACATAAGTGAGAAATCACTTATCTATCATGTTGTTGATGGGAACTCTGTGAGCTTAATAAAGGGTACTTCCCTCTCTTGTGGCAGTTATTGGCTTAAGAATTAACTCATGCTGGGTGTTGGTGGCGCACACCTGTAATCCCAGTACTTGGGAGGCAGAGGCAGGCAGATTTCTGAGTTTGAGGCCAGCCTGGTGGTTTACAAAGTGAGTTCCAGGACAGCCAGGGCTACACAGAGAAACCCTGTCTCAAAAAACAAGCAAGCAAGCAAACAAACAAACAAAAGAATTAATTCATAAACAATTTGTGTGGCAGAAAGTCAACTAGGACTTTTAGAAATCTTTTTTTGGGGGGATTCATTTTGGAAACAATTTCCCCTTTCTTCTGAATGTTGTTGTACGTGGATGCCCAGAATTTCTATAAGCATCTCATACCCATCCTGTGCAGGAGGATGATACAAAGACATGCATGCAGTTTGCTGCAGAATACTGAGTTTAAAGTTATTTATGTTGCATTTGAGATCATTAATTTTATTGCCACTTGACTGGGCCATCTTATGTGGCCAGACTTTCTGGATACTTTCATAAGAGCATTTTTGATGAGCTTTGCATTATAATCTATGAACTTTTGAGTGAATCATATTGCTTACTATAATGTGTTGGGACTTAGAGTTCTGCAGCAGACATCCTCCAGACCTGAACTGTAGCATCAAGTGTCTAGCCTACTGGATTATTCTGCAGAATGCATGCATGGAATCCTCCACAATTACCATGTTAGTTTTATATCACTGACAAAATGTATGATATAGAATAACTTAGATAAGAAGATAGATTTATTTGGTTAAAAATTTAGAGGGTCTTAATCCATGATCTGCTGACGACATTGTTTTTGGTTGTGAGACAGAACTTTATGGAGGAAGATATGAGGGAAAGAAGATTTCTTACTTCATGGTACCCAGGAATTAGAGGGCAATGGAAAACATAAGGTATAAGGTTTGTCTTCCCCCACTACCTAACATTTCCCCCCAAAAATAGGCCAAAATTTTAATATTTGAGCCTGTAAGATTTCATGTCTGAACCACAATGATGTCATGATCCAGTTCCATCTATCTATCTATCTATCTATCTATCTATCTATCTATCTATCTATCTACACTGGATATGTATGTATGGGAAACCAAAACATACAGTAGCATTTGAAAATAGACTTCATTTGTGTCTAGAACCACATTGTGATAGTTGGTTATTTTTTTAAATAGCATTTATGTTCATTTATCCGGCTACATTTTATGTATGAGTGTTTTTCCTGCGTGTATGTTAGCATACTACTTGCAAGCTTGGAATGGTGGAAGTCAGAAGAACGTATCAAAAATCCCCTGTAACTGGAGTTATAGGTGGGTGTGAACCACTTGGGTGCTAAGAATCAACCAGAGGTTTTCTGCAAGAGCAACAATTGTTTCTTACAGCTGAGCTGCCTCCACAACCTCTGACACTTTGACTGTGAACTCAATTAAGCTTAGACTCACATATGAGATGGTTGATGTTTTTGAGAGCATTTCTAGAGAGGATTAACCAAGGGAGAGAAGACTCACCCCACATGTTGTGTAGCAATGTCTTTGTCCGGGTGGCCCAGATGGCAGTAGAGGAGAGAAATGAAAAGGCTAGCCTAGCATCAGCAGTCCTTCTCTGTGTCCTCATGGCTGCCGTCGTACGAATTGCTCTCAGCTGCTATGTCTGTCACGGTGGAGCAATGCCTCAGAATCTATGGTCCAAAACAAATCGTTCTTACATTGTTTTTGTCAGGTATTTGGATCACATGATGAAAGCATTCTGACACAAAGCATTTGCTATTTAGTTTGTCTGCTCTGGGATTCCATAATCCTTCATCTTGGCTTTTTCTTCTCTCCTAAATGCTTTCTCTACTGTACCGATCCCCATACTGACTCTCTTGATATTGGGTCTCTTTGAAGGGCAATGCTATTTATCACAAGATCCTTCACTAGAAACCCAAGCCAGTAGGATTGCTCTACTTTGTATCTTTCTAAAAGTATATGCCAGAAGAAATATCTTTTTCTTATAATGTTACCCAGCTTCAATTTTTATTACATTTTAATTAATGTAATTTTAAGGGCCTCCATACATGGCATGACATAAGCTTATAGACTTCAGCAGAAAATTTATGGGGCAGTTTTTCTCCTTCTACAAAGTGGGTTCTGAGGACTGACCTCAGGCCAACAGGCTTGGTGGCAATCACCTTACCCACTGAGCCTTGTCACTAGTCCAGTTATCTCATTGCAGTAATGCAGAGTAGGCACAATATCCAGTACTCTTCGAAATAATTTTGCTTGTATATCTCCCAACCTTCTCAAAATTAAGCTGGTCAAACAAAATTCATTTCCCCTCCCATATCAATTATGTGGTATTTCACTAGCAATTCTCTGGCAGGTTATACGATCTAGCCTTAGAATCTGGTTTATAAAATGAGTATAGTATAATATGAAGACTAACAAGACAATCCATACTAATTACAACAAAGTTCTTGGCATACATTGCATAGCATAGGTTATTACTATTCTCAATTTCTTCTTCAATATCCTAAGCATAGTCTATCAGAGACCTTTTCTGCAGCTCACAGAGCAGTATAATCCATATAGTTGGTATTCATGGAGTATTTGATAAAGTGGGAATATGTATCCTTTTCCTGAAACCTAAGGCTTATCTTTGATTTTTGTCCCACTCATTTACTGAGCAGCTGGAGTAATCAATCAGTAAAAACTGTTAATTTGACTTCCTAAATCCATTCCACAAAGTTCTCCTAGTACAGAAAACTATCGACCTTTTATCAGACTAGTATAACAGTCTAGGTTTGTTGTGATGTTGTTTACTGTTTTTTTAAAACATATTTCAATTGGGAAATATTTGGGGAAAGGGAAGGGGGGAATACAGGAAGGAGGTAAAAAAAAATGAAGGTTCTTCCCATGTAGAAGGTGAAAATGGTGGCATAGACTGGTTACTATGTACTTCCTACTCTAGAAGGAACTTAATTCTTGCTGATTGGGGCCAGGGCATTATCAGAATCTCCATGGCAGGGCTGGAAGTAAAGATTGCTTATGGTGGCTCTGGGAAAGGCCTGTTTAGGGGATGAATCCATGGCTTCTGGTGTTGCCCTGTGGTTTGTCTTCATTCTATCTTGTAAGTCCTAGCTCTAACACTGCCTGGGGAAACTTTGTGTTGTAGTGCAATGAAGCCAGAAGCAAGATCACACAAGTTCCTTTAATTACCAGTAGTATAGGGACAAGCTTAAAAAATCAGTCTTTCTTTCTGTCTCTCATGTTTGTCTGTCTGTCTCCGTCTCTCTGTTTCTCCTTCCTTTGGGTGCATGTGTGCATGTGCTTTTTGTGTGTGTGTGAGTGCAGGTACTCCCATGCTGTCATGTGTATCTGGAGGTTGGAAGACAACTGTCGATGTCAGTCCCAAACTTCCACCTGGCCTGAGCCCCGATCTTTTGTTGGTTGCTCTTGTATGTGTCAGGCAAGCTGAACCAGGAGTTTCAAAGGCTTCTGTCTCCCTCTCACATTTCACTATAGGTGTGTAGGGATTACAGATGTGGTCTACCACAACTAGTCTTACATAAATTCAGGGATATCAAGATTCAACTTCTCAGACTTATATGGAAGGCACGTTAACCAACAACCACTCCCAATCCCTTCTGCCATTGTGTTTGTGATATTTAATCCTTATCACTACACACACTCTGTATATTTAAATTAAATGCATGTTAAAGAGCCCATTGTAAGTGTCTGTTCAAAATGTGGCAGAATTATATTAAAATCCCTTTTGAGAACAGCCTCACAATTGGCTTACATTTCAGTGGGAAGCTTACAAATTCAGGGAGAAGATCCTAGAATTTGTCATCATCCTCTGATCCCTAGAGGAAATATATCCACTATAACACAATGAATAAATAATGATCACACCACCTTAGGACACAGTATACCATATTATCCTTCTTTTTTTTCATTAGTTATTTTCTTTATTTACTCTTCAAATGTTAACCCCTTTCCCAGTTTTTCCTCTGAAAACCCCCTATCCCATCCCTCCTCCCCCCCTGCTCACTAACCCACTCACTCCCACTTCCCTGTCCTGTCATTCCCCTATACTAGGGCAATGAGCCTTCATAGGACAAAGGGCCTCTAAATAGATGATAAATGTTTTGGTAACAAATGCATCTCTGTAGGAAAACACAGAGTACCACGTTTTACATCTTAAAATGTCTTGCATATGGCTTAAAATCTTCGTTTTAACTAAATGAAATTGCAGATATGAATTCCACAGTGTAAAATATTTTGAATGTTTTCATAGAATCCTTAATAATCTCTCTCTTCCTCTCTCTCTCTTTCTTTCTTTCTTTCTTTCTTTCTTTCTTTCTTTCTTTCTTTCTTTCTTTCTTTCTTTCTTTCTTTCTTTCTTTCTTTCTTTCTGTTCCTTCCTTTCTCTTTCTTTCTTTCCTTCTTTCATCATCTATGTATGTATGTATGTATGTATGTATGTAGTACTTCTAATTCCCCTTTGCCATTCATGCATATATGGTAAAGGCACCCTTTTCTGTTCTGTGTTAGTTTCCAGCTTAGTTTTTCCTCTGTGAGGATAGACCTCAGATACTGAAGCATTTCAACTGAATGTGAATATGTAAACTTGTCTTTGTTCATGATTGACCTCATTCTTCCCATCTGATAAGCATCAGAGTTCTGCTGTTCCCACAAAGACAGACAGAGGGCAAACATCATATGCTGTCTGCTGGTACGACCATCACCTGGTGGTAGTTGTGAGTAGGGGTCATCCTAAAGTCATCTAGATAGCATTCATCCTGCCTATTTGTTTAGGACATAAGAATATGCTATCCAAGTTCTTATATTTATTATATTTCAAAAATATTTGAAATCATGTTATGCAGTACACCCACTTTTTTGTGCAACATGTATTGATTTACCCGTTAATTCTATTTTCCTGGATAGGTGGTAAGCTCCTTGAGGGGAAAAATGTTATTTGTGTTCTCTGTAACCCACTCCAGAACACTCAACATATAACGTGTTGAGTTATTGATTTCTGTAAATAAGAGATGGATTGGCTACAAGACTTGGCTCATCCTTCTGAGAGATTGGATTTCGTTTTTATTGCTCTGAACATCTCACTTCATTAGTGTGTCCCAGGCACCATCAGCTGGATCGCTCTCTGTCAACACTCTCTCCTTCGACTCCTTGACATGCTCTGCCAGCATCCAACCAAACATCAGCCTTCGCTGTTCTGACACTCCAGTAGTGGAGTCCTTTGGAGAAAAGCTCCATCGTTCTATAGATTGAGATACAAGCAAACGTGTGCTACATCTATATACATGGGCTTCACTGATGCTTGACAGATAGTATTTTCATATGTCTCGGTGATGTTTTGTACCTGCAATATTTCTCTTCTTTTTCTAAGATGAAAAAATTTTGAGAGACAAAAGAAGTTAGGTGTGAAATACAAAATACTTGAATTAAAAAAACTGCTTTTGTCCCATGTTAAAGAAAGTACCCCCAGAAGGAAGGGCAAATCCTGGGTTTTGTTTCTGTTTTAAGTTACAGATGTATATCACTTGGTGACTTGGTGTTGGTTGAGTGTATTTAACACAACAGAAAGAATGCTAAATACCTAATTTTAGTATTTATGTTGATTATACATTTAAATGATAAAGTTTAGATATATTGAGCTAAATAAAATATATCATGAAAAACAAATTTCACTTGTTTCTTTTTACTGTTTTAATATGCATAGCATAAACTGTTATATCAGCTATGTAGTTCACATTTGGGGCATGCCTTTTCCTTTTGACCATCATTAATCTGTAAGATAAGAAAGGCAGGCTTAAAGAAGACCTGCTGTGCTGGTGTTTATTTGTTCTTCTGTACTGTTTAAGCTTATGTGGTGGTTTGAATAGGTTTGACCCCATAGATCATGTGTTTGAATGCTTGACCCAAAGAAAGTGGTACTACTAGGAGGTGTGGCCTTCTTGGAGAAGTATGTCACTGTGAGGATGGACTTTGAGGTCTCTTAGTCTCAAGCTCCTTCTACTGTGGGATCTAGTCCCCTTCTGCTGTCTGAGGATCAAGATGTTGACCTCTCAGCTCCTCCAGCATAAAATCTTCATGTATTGCCATACTTCCACCATGATGGTAATGGACCAAAGCTCTGAAGTTAAATGTTTTCCATTTAAATGCTTTTGTGCATAACAGTTGCATTGGTTGTAGTGTGTTTTCATAGCAATAAAACCCTAACTAAGAAAGCTTATACAGATGAGAGCATTTCAGACATAAGTCATAGAACATGGAGAATGAGCCTGGATCTTCTCTGACTGCTGTCTAAGAAGGCCATCTAGGTGGTCAAAGAACAGACCCCACAAGGCAGAGGCAGTATGGGGTGGACTTCTGTGAAGCCAGGAGTAGCAGCAGCGACTGGA
The DNA here is from genome assembly GCF_947179515.1 of Apodemus sylvaticus. NCBI lineage: Eukaryota > Metazoa > Chordata > Mammalia > Rodentia > Muridae > Apodemus > Apodemus sylvaticus. Next base: position 64,786,045 of record NC_067482.1, on the reverse strand, counting down.
ACAATGCAGTGCTTACCTGCTTCATGGAAATGGTGGCATGAAGGTTATCAGGAATCTTACAAGCTCTGAGTGTTTAAGGTCCTGTATCGAAAGTACCAATCAATGGAGAACTTCCTGACACTCTGAATAGTATTCAGTGAGTAGAAGTGGCGGCGAATGGAATCTCTATCATTTAAATTATTTTGATCTCTATCATTTAAAGACTTGTGCATGTAAAACAATAGTTCCTGTCTAAGAGCAATGGCCGTCTGAGTTTCTAAACAGGTTTAGGTTTGCTCATCCTAAACCCACTGGGCAGATTGATTAGATATTTAACTAATATTACCTGAAACACAGTGACTTTGAGGTTATTCATTCATTTTTCTCCTTATTCTGGGTCCACCAAGAAGTTCTTCTGATCCTGTCTGTGACAGATGACTACTGAACCTGCTCACATGTGTGTGATTAATGTGTATGATAAAAATGTCTGCAGGTAATTACAATCAGAAAGGTCATTGGCTAGGGTTGGGGTGTCTGGGTCCCATGTCTTATTATTTACTGACTGGTCTGGGCATCTCTATTGGTAGTTTCAGGTTCCCTGGGGCAGCCATGGTTTAATAGCTGTAAGATCCTTCCCAGCCTTTGATGCCTTTATGTCTGTCAAATGTTCACTGGTGAATCACATGACAGGATTCAAAGAGAGGCCTGACTGGATTCTGAGAGGATTCAAAGTGGCATGTCTGAGAGCACAGTGAAGAATTCATGTTCATTGCCTAACTTACCCCTTTCTGCCCTTCAGTAAAGTTTCCTCATATTGTCCTCCTTTCAAGAACTAGCTTTGCCTTCTAAATAGCTACAAAAGACTGACTTGCTTTTTAGTTTTCATAAGCCCTTAATGAGTTGTTTCCATACGAAGACTCTTGGCACTTTATTATTGTTTGCATAATTATTTAGTGACTGTTTATTCAGTCCCTGTCCTGAAATTAGAACAGTAGTTCTCTAACATTTTTACCCTGAGAAATTTTCGGAATGTAAAGTAGTGTAGAGGTTTGCAACAGTCTTTCGTGCCTGAGTTAACGGAAATCAGCTGAACACTAAGGCCTGCCTCCATATTCACTTTGTTTTGATACATTATTTTTGGTTGAAGTGAAGAAATTCCGACTTTACAAACACAAGTAGTTAGAGAAAAGGGCTTATTTTATATTTGGCTTCGATAGCACATCAAAGCCCCACCGTTTACCCAGAGAAGACGGAAGAGTGAAAAGGCGCGTGTTTGTCAGTGTGGTCATGAGAGCATTTGACTGGGGGGATTTCATTTTCACAACCATTGGGGTGAAGGTTCTTGCAGGCCTCACTGGCTTGTGTGCCCAGTGGTGTGAGGATGGAGAGAGGCCCTCAGTGTGACTGCTCACGTTTGCAGTGACTCTGCTCTTCCTGAAGGCTGCTATGGAAAAGGAGGCCTTGCACAATGGGAAGTATGGATATGCAGAGAGACCTGAATCTGAGCACCAGCCTGAAACCTGTGTCCTAGAGTTCAGGATACCCTAAACCCTTTGCAGCTGAAAAGACAATCAGTGGCTATAAATTAAATGTTAGTGATTTGGGGGTGATTTTAAAGACAGTATTATTGTGTCAACAGAATATAACCAACATATTTTGTTGCTCACAAAATAAAGAAAGCAACAACAACGACAACAACAAAAACCAAACCAAACCAAACCAAGCGAAACAAAAGGCAGAGGAGAGTGGCTTCTCTTCCCGTACTCCCAGAGGTTATTTTGGATACTCAAACCCCATCACAGGATCTTTTTGCAGTGGACAGAAACTGTTACATAAATTCACAACTTGTTAAAATGCAGAGAACAACTGTTCATGATCATGATCTGTTTGGTACATTTACAACACAGTGCTTACACCTAAGGCTCAAGGAACTCTTCAGAAGCAGGAGACAACAAAAGATGGTAAGAGCCAGAGGACCAGAAAGTCTATTGGGAGGTTGTGTCTTCTACATATGACAGGGAATCTACACCTATGAAATTTCAACAATATGCTGCCTAAACAAAACCTAAGCAATGGCAGCATCAATTGACAAATAGATGAAAGAATTCTCATGGGGCTCCACCCCCCAATGAAGATCTATAGGTAATTATTGATTTCTGAGAGAGGGAGAATTCATTTATTTTCAGGGAAGAGTTCCTAAATAACTATCAATTACCAAATGGTCAGTCTTAAAAACAACTAAATATGAGCAACACTAAATGGGCTTAGATTGCATTTATATATCTATTTTATTTCCATATATATCATGACAATAATAATTAAAGATTAAAGAAAAAGAGGCCATGAGTTTAAGAGGGAGTATATGGGGCTTGCAAGGAATTGGAAGGAAGGGACGAATTAAATCATTATTTTTTAAATTATTTCTCTTCTCTTGAAGATGAGAGAGAGAGAGAGAGAGAGAGAGAGAGAGAGAGAGAGAGAGAGAGAGAGAAAGAGAGGGAGAGAGAGAGAGAGAAAGAGAGGAGAGAGAGAGAGAGAGAGAGAGAGAGAGAGAGAGAGAGAGAGAGAGAGAGAGAGAGAGAGAGAGAGAGAGAGAGAGAGAGAGAGAGAGGAGAGTTCCAACTTAATACATTTTTGGTTTCTAAGAAGTTGAGCAGTACATTGCACCCATGAGACTCTACAACAGTCAGAAAATTCTGCCCCTGAGCAGCTGGTCCTACTTAGGGTTCATGATGAAGGCAGTGCTTGGTGATAATTTTTTTGGAATTGAAGTATTGTATGCAGTGTCTTAGGCTCAGGGTCATGCTTTATTCAAAGAAATACAAAGCCCTTTTGCATTGTGGTGCTGCTTTTGAAATGTGGACTACAGAGCAAGGCCCTGCCTGTTCTAAACTGTGACCCCTATTCCCAGAGAACCACTCTTTTTGTATTCTGTTCCCACCATGGCAAAATAATGCAATTTTTTCTATTTGTTGGAATCAAATAATAAAAATATGAAAACGTTTACCTCCTAGTAGCCAAATTTCTTTATCAAATTCTGTTTTTTAAAAAAATGAGACATATTTATATATTTTTATTACATACATGATAGTAATTTGATGCATGTACATGGTGCATAATAATCAGATCAGGGAAGTAAACATTTCAGTCTCTTCAAATACTAATTACTTTTATGTGCTGATAATTTCGTACTATTTCATTTGTTCTTAAATATATTTTGTAGTCAGTTTTAACTATAATTATCCTACAGTTCTATGTCAAAGAAAAACTAATCCCTGTGCTCTGGTGGATCTTTTCAGCCCCTCTTTTACCTTCCCTTTGTCTCTCCCTGCCTCTCCCACTGTTCCATTTCTCCACTCCTAGTTTCCAGTATCTCTCAACCCACTTGGTTCTTCCACTAGGTTGACCTACCAGTTTCTGCCAGTGAGTGAGAATTTATATACTTGTAATATATTTCTCAGTGTTTAAAGCAATATTTTATGCATCAAGTATTTATTTCCTTGAGTTGTGGCTGGACACCATAGCCACATGAAGTTATGTATGAATAAGGGACAACTGGAATGGGTTAACCTTCATTATTTTTGTGAATCAAAGTAGCTTCACCCATAGAATTGGACAAATCAGTGCCAGTTTTTACCTACAGCTTTCCAAGCCAAAAAAAAATTAGTTTTACTATTTCAAAATGGTTAAAAATAGTATTTATTGTGAAACAAAGAACAGGTGAAAGTCATGCCTTGTATTATATTAATAAAACCTTATTGAGCCTCACTATGCCCTTTTGCCGCAACTCATGACCACCTTTTTATTGTAACTAAGAGGTGAAGAGTTGGGACAGATACTTTATAGTATGGTAAAGGCCAAAATATGCTCTGCCATTCCCTTAATGGTAAACATCTGCCAACCTCTGAACTCCAAGAATGTTGAGTATTACTCAGCTTGGCCTGCATCAACTAGAGGTTTCATCCAAGATCTACCTGGTATATTTGGCAGACTTAAATGGCCTGTGCTCTTTAAGGAAGAAGGAATGGTTGTGGATTCCCCTGCTATTCAACTATCCTTTCTAAACTTCTCTTACATTACGGAGCGTGTGCAATAATCACAATGCAAAGCAAAAAATGAACTGTGAAGAAACACCATTGTGGACTCTTAGTCAGAAGGTATTTTAAGAACCTGCTAGGTAGACTATAATATCATCTGCAAATAATGAAGTTTGACTTCTTCCTTTCCAATTTGTATCCCTTGACCTCCTTATGTTGTCGAATTGCCCGAGCTAGTACCTCAAGTACAATATTGAAAAGATAAGGAGAAAGGGGCAGCCCTGTCTAGTCCCTGATTTTAGAGGAATTGCTTCAAGTTTCTCTCCATTTAGTTTGATGCTGGCTACCAGTTTGCTGTATATTGCTTTTACTATGTTTAGGTATGGGCCTTGAATTCCTGTTCTTTCCAAGACTTTAAGCATGAAAGGATGCTGAATTTTGTCAAATGCTTTTTCAGCATCCAATGAAATGACCATGTTTTTTTTTTTATTTGAGTTTGTTTATGTAGTGGATTACATTGTGGATTACATTGTTCCAGGAGTGGAACCAGCTCCTGGATTACATTGATGGGTTTCTGTATATTGAACCAGTCCTGCATCCCTGGGATAAAGCCTACTTGATCATGGTGGATGATCATTTTTATGTGTTCTTGGATTCGGGTGGCAAGAATTTTATTTAGTATTTTTGCATCGATGTTCATAAGGGAAATTGATCTGAAGTTCTCTTTCTTTGTTGGATCTTTATGTGGTTTTGGTGTCAGTGTAATTGTGGCTTCATAGAAGGAATTGTGTAGTGTTCCTTCTGTTTCTATTTTGTGGAATAGTTTGAAGAGTATTGGTATTATGTCTTTTTGGAAGGTCTGATAGAATTATGCACTGAAACCATCTGGTCCTGTGCTTTTTTTGGTTGGAAGACTTTCTATGACCCCTTCTATTTCTTTAGGGGTTATGGGACTGTTTAGATGATCTATTTGGTCCGGATTTAATTTTGGTATTTGGTAACTGACTAGGAAATTGTCCATTTCCTCCAGATTCTCCAGTTGTTTTGAGTATAGGCTTTTGTAGTAGGATCTGATGATTTTTTGAATTTCCTCAGTTTCTGTTGTTATATCCCCCTTTTCATTTCTAAGTTTGTTAATTTGAATGCTTTCTCTGTGCCCTTTGGTCAGTCTGGCTAAGGGTTTATCTTGTTGATTTTCTCAAAGAACCAGCTCCTGGATTCATTGATTCTTTTTATGGTTCTTTTTGTTTCCGCTTGACTGATTTCAGCCCTGAGTTTGATGATTTCCTGTCTTCTTCTCCTCCTGGGTGAAGTAGCTTCTTTTTGTTCCAGAGCTTTTACATGTGCCATTAAGCTGCTAGTGTATGCTCTCTCCCATTTCTTTTTGGAGGAATTCAGGGCTATTAGTTTTTCTCTTAGCACTGCTTTCATTGTGTCTCAAAGATTTGGGTATGTTGTGCCTTCATTTTCATTAAATTCTAAAAAGTCTCTGATTTCTTTCTTTATTTCTTCTTTGGCCAAGGTGTCATTGAGTAGAGTATTGTTAAGCCTTCATGTGAATGGGGACTTTCTATTGTTTTTGCTGCTATTGAAGACCACTCTTATTCCATAGTGATCTGATAGGAGGCATGGTATTAGTTCCATCTTCTAATATTTGTTGAGGTCTGTCTTGTGACCAATTATATGGTCGATTTTGGAGAAGGTACCATGAGGTACTGAAAAAAGGAATATTCTTTTGCTTTAGGGTGAAATGTTTTATAAATATCAGTCAAATCCAATTGGTCCAAAGCTAAGTGACCCAAAAAACTCCACTAGAGAACTTCTACAGCTGATAAACAGTTTCAGCAAAGTGGCGGGTTGTAAAATCAACTCAAGCAAATAGTAGCCTTCCTATACTCAAAGGATAAGCAGGCTGAGAAAGAAATTAGGGAAATGACACCCTTCACAATAGCCACAAACAGTATAAAGTACCTTGGGGTGACTCTTACCAAACATGTGAAAGATCTGTATGACAAGAACTTTAAGACTCTGAAGAAGGAAATAGAAGAAGACCTCAAAAAATGGAAAAACATCCCATGCTCATGAATCAGCAGGATTAATATAGTTAAAATGGCCATTTTGCCAAAAGCAATATACAGATTCAACGCAATACCCATCAAAATCCCAACTCAGTTCTTCATAGAGTTAGAAAGAGCAATTCTCAAATTCATCTGGAATAACAAAAAACCCAGGATAGCTAAAACTATTCTCAACAACAAAAGAAATTCTGGGGGAATCAGTATCCCTGACCTCAAGCAATACTACAGAGCAATAGTGATAAAACTGCATGGTATTGGTACAGTGATAGACAGGCGGATCAATGGAACAGGATTGAAGATCCAGAAATGAACCCACACACCTATGGCCACTTGATCCTCAACGAAGGAGCTGTAAACATCCAATGGAAAAAAGATAGCCTTTTCAACAAATGGTGCTGGTTCAACTGGAGGTCAGAATGCAGAAGAATGCAAATTGATCCATCCTTACCTCCTTGTACTAAGCTCAACTCCAAATGGATCAAGGACCTCCACATAAAGCCAGACACTCTGAAGCTAATAGAAAAGAAACTGGGGAAGACCCTTGAGGACATCAGTACAGGGGGAAAGTTCCTGAACAGAACACCAATAGCATATGCTCTAAGATCAAGAATTGACAAATGGGACCTCATAAAATTACAAAGTTTCTGTAATGCAAAGGACACCATCAAAAGGACAAATGGGCAACCAACAAATTGGGAAAAGATCTTCACCAACCCTACATTAGATAGAGGACTAATATCCAATATATACAAAGAACTCAAGAAGTTAGACCCCAGAAAACCAAATAGCCCTATTAAAAATGGGGTACAGAGCTAGACAGAGAATTTTCACCTGAAGAACTTTGGATGGCTGAGAAGCATCTTAAAACATGCTCAATTTCATTAGTCATTAGGGAAATGCAAATCAAAACAACCCTGAGATTTCACCTTACACCAATCAGAATGGCTAAGATTAAAAATTCAGGAGACAGCAGGTGTTGGCGAGGATGTGGAGAAAGAGGAACACTCCTCCATTGCTGGTGGGGTTGCAAACTGGTACAACCACTCTGGAAATCAGTCTGGTGGTTTCTCAGAAAACTGGTCATGTCACTTATGGAGGATCCTGCTATACCTCTCATGGGCATATACCCAGAGGATTCCCCAGAATGTGATAAGGATACATGCTCCACTATGTTCATAGAAGCCCTATTTATAATAGCCAGAAGCTGGAAAAAACCCAGGTATCCATCAATGGAAGAATGGATGCAAAAAATGTGGTATATATACACAATAGAGCCATTAGAAACATGAAATTCATGAAACATAAGAATTCATGAAATTCTTAGACAAATGGATGGAGTTGGAAAATATCATACTAAGTGAGGTAACCCAGTCTCAAAAGATCAATCATGGTATGCACTCACTAATAAGTAGATATTAGCCTAGAAAATTGGAATATCCAAAACATAATCCACACATCAAATGATGTACAAGAAGAATGGAGGAGTGGCCCCTGGTTATGGAAAGACTCAGTGTAGCAGTGTAGGGCAAAACCAGAACAGGGAAGTGGGAAGGGGTGCATGGGAGAACAGGGGGAGGGAAGGGGGCTTATGTGACTTTCAGGGAGTTGGGGGCCTGAAAAGGGGAAATCATTGGAAATGTAAATAAAAAATATAATGAATAAAAAAATTACACACACACACACACACACACAAATATTGTACAGAGAGAAAAAAAAGAGCCTGCTAAAGGAGTTATACTTTTCAAAAAATTATGCTATATGTGATTTGGGGTACAGAAGAATAAAACTTCAACTTAATTAAGTCTTGACTGCCAGATAAAGGAATTTACTCTCACCCAATTTGGGATTCTTCTTTAGGAAAGTAACAAGGGGCTTAGCAAAGTGATTCTGGCTTTCAGGATAGGGGGTGTCCTCCCTGAGCATAAAAGCATTATCCTCAAGATGGCATTCTTGGGATAGATGGGACCTTTTGGAGGCAGGGCCTTATCTAAGGTTATGGGATGATTGAAATCATTGAAGTCAAGTCCCTAAAGCTGATTTTTGAGAAACTAGCCCTTCCTGGTATTTCTCATGATTGTTTCCTGAATCACAAAATATGGGGTTTGGTTGGTCACACGCTCCTGCCATGAACTGGCACTCTTACCAGATACTTAAAGCCATGGGACTCAGAATCGTTAAGTCAAAATAAATGTTATCTCTTTATAAATTGATTCAGATATTTTATTATGAAGATTTTACTAACCCATGCAGCAAAAGGTAAACAGTGAAGTCCCGTTCAGTAGAGCATATGGACTGAGGTGTAATCCTTGATGACATTGTCTTTGCTTCATGTGATCTTCAGTGCTTTCTGCCCAGCAGGTCATCCTCCATGCTTTGTCCTTCAGCTAGTCAGCTTGCTCCTTTCTCTCTGTCTCCATATGCACTGGACCACTAAAATATGGACTGTTTAAGCTCTAGCCATTGCCTGCTCCTCTTTTAGCCTTACAGGCATACATCAGATCATACAACATATATGACGCTTTTGCATAGAATTCCATGTTGCCCTTGGATCTTAAATTACTAAGCTCTTCCCTTGAAGAAGGAAGGATCTATCATTTTGGGGGGGTAGAGAGAAGTAAGGAAGGGTGGGTAAAGTTCACTCCTCTTGTGTGAGTCACCCACAAAGGGAAGGGAAACAAGAGTGAGTGAGTACCAGGGTGTAGAGCATCACCCTCAGCAAGCAGCAGCTGACAGCTAGTCATAGCCATGTACCCACTGTACTGTGTAATCTGTGGCTCTTTTGGCTGTGTTCACTGAGTGCTATTGATTTATTTGGAAAAGGAGATCAAAATAAATGTTGCAGTTGGAATCATGTGGTTTTTTTTCCCCCAGGAAAATAAACAGATCCAAATCAGGCAGGCAAGATCAGGGGAAAAATATGGGTAGGGGGGAATCCCTGTGAATTGCATACCTTGAAATGGGATCTCCTGAGGTAAACTGTGAGAGTTAGGCAGGGCAATTGTCTGTCCTGTACACAGACTGAATGCCACATTTGGTTGTCTCATCTTTGTATTTTAAGACTCAAGACTGTCTGTTCCTTGTAGGGACCCTGTTTAATAGCAACATCTCGGCTAACCTGTATCTCCTGTTATCTCCTTCACTGAACCTGTCAAAACCAACTGGTCTTATAATTCTGGGTGTTGTTGTAGAACACCCAACAAAAGAAGGCTTTCTATCATTGCAAAAACATATTTGATGGTTCAGTTGCTGAGTCCAGTGCCCCTCAGCCTCATATGAGTTTTGAGCACTTGAAACATAGCTTGGAAAACTGGGCAACTGAATTTTTAATTTTATTCAGTTTAGCTAATCTAAATTTAAACAGCCAAGGGTGGCTACTTGCTATGATTTTGGACAGAGTGGGTTTAGGCTCTTGCAATATTATGGTGTGAACCATAGTAACTGCACCATGTGCTAATGTTAGAAATATAATGTCTTGGACCTCTCCCTAGACTCAAGGAACGAAACTCTATATTTTAACAACATTTGTAAGTATAACATGCAGTATGTGTAGCTGTTCTTGAAATGACCAAAGAAAGCATTCACTATCAGCCAGAGATATCTAGGTTGTACTGTTGTAATAGCAAGCAAGGCCTGCATCCAATTGAATTAAATGTTTTATTTTCACTAGTGCATCTTGCCCATCCTGGGTCAGAGTGAGCTGCATTCAACATCATTCTGCCTCTGGCGTCCAGGTTAGCATAGCAGCACATGGGTCATTCTTTGTTGCCACAGTGGAAGGGAAAACAGTGCAGGGAAACTTGTCATTTCTACTTATGTTTCAGTGGGCAAATAAGGTCTGATGACCATAGCTAAATCTAAGAGTGTGAGGAAGTACATTTTTATCATGCACCCAGGAGATGGAGAAACAGAATAATTGATGAAAGCCATCTTCTCTCTGGTGGCTGAGTAGGAACAACTAGGAACACAGGGAACACAGGAGTGACAGAGCAGCAGCGACAGGGTTTTTCCAGGCTCCAACTGCACCCAGGAGCTGGGCAGTGCTACAGCACTCTGTGCCAGGGGAGAGCCAGTCACCCAGGGGTGCTGAGACAGGCTTGCTGACCCACAGGAGGGACAAGCACCAGCCAGAGACGGCAGGACCAACTTATACCAGAGATAACCAGATGGTGAAAGGCACACTTAGGAAGATTACTAACAGAAATCAAGGAAAAGGACGAGAGATCGGCGGCGGCGGCGGCAGCAGCGGCAGCAGTGGCTGCTCCAGCTGAAGGGCCATCAGCAGTGGAACCAAGGCGTCACAGGGACCACTTAGGCCCTGCGCCCACGACCACTGACCTTCGCTGACCAGCCGGACAGCAAGCAGCTGCAGTTGTGCGGCGCCTTTCCTGCACGGAGGCCACTTCAGAACTCGGCCTCCCACCAGTCAGGAGAGGAGGATCCATCTTGGTTCCGTACTCCAGGAATCGGACAGACTGAGGTACACAAACATAATCCGAGGCCAACACCGCGGTGGTCTGAGCCCGACGGGCGTTGGCCTGCACCCAGGTCCTGGGCGGGTCGGGGGGCCATCGGGGTGCCAACCCAACCAGGAGGTTTTTTGCCCAGGCCTGCGAGCGCGCCGCCGCCATTTTGCCTGCAGGACGACAGAGAGCTCAGGCGGGCAGACCTGTAACAGGCATAGCCTAAGGCTAACAAAGCGGGGGTCCAGGCCCCAAAAGGCACAGGACTGACCCCAAGAACTGGGCGGCTTGGTGGGCCATCTGTGAGTCAACCCGCCCAGGTGATTGTTAGCAAAGCAGACTCTCCCGGTGCTTTCAGGGAGCGCGGGCGCACACGCCCGCCATCCTAGTCACCTGGCAAACCCAATTAACAGTCAAAGCCTTAGGGGAACTTTGCTCGGACCTTGGCCTCCCAGGCTTTTGCCTGGACTCAGGGACTGGGCGGCCAGGCTAACCTTGTGTGCGACAGCCCGGTTGGCAGATCGGCTGCCCAGCGGAGTGAGCGGAACTCAGGGGAGGTCACAGTAGCATACACCGTCGGCACTCCCTGGGAGTGCACACGGGCTCCATCTGCTCCACAGACACAATCTGGGGCAAGGCCTCAGGCAGAAGCCCTTAGATCTACTCTCTCCGCTTCCGGATCCAGATCAGTCTGGGCGGCAGCATTACATCTCCAAGTCCTGCAAGTGGCTAGCTGGGCTTCCGGGCGGCCAGCTGGGAGAAGTCAGTGTGCTCCAGTGAATCCAGCGGGCCCCAGCGGGAGCCTTCGGGTGCCTGCTTTGGGATCTGAACAGCCTGGGCAGCAGCACACTGTCTACAAGCAGTGCAGGAGGTAAGCTGTGCACCAGAGGCCAACTGGGAAGGGGCAGCTTGCACTGGTGAGTCCAGCACTGACAAGATAAACTAACACCAGTGAGATCTAGATGGCAAAAGGCAAACGCAGGAACGTCACTAACAGAAATCAAGGCAATATGGCAACATCTGAACCCAATTCTCCTCTACCAACATGTCCTGGATACCCCATCACACCAGTAAAACAAGATTTGGATTTAAAATCACTGGTCATGATGCTGGTACAGGAACACATGAAGGTCATACAGAAAGAAATTCAGGAGACAATGGATCAAAAGTTAGAAGCCCTTGCAAGGGAAACACAAAAATCATTGAAAGAAATCCAGGAGAATACAAAAGCCAACAAGGAGGAAATGCAAAAAACACTTAAAGAAATACAGGAGAACTTCGCTCAACAGGCTGAGGTCATGAAAGACGAAACACAAAAATCTCTTAAAGAAATACAGGAGAACTTTGGTCAACAGGCTGAGCTCATGAAAGAGAAAACACAAAAATCTCTTAAAGAATTACAGGAAAACACAAACATGCAAGTGAAGGAGCTAAGCAAAACCATCCAGGATCTAAAATCAGAAGTAGAAACAACTAAGAAAACTCAAAGGGAGACAACTTTGGAGATAGAAAGCCTTGGGAAGAAATCAGGGGACAGAGATACAAATATCAACAACAGAATACAAGAGATAGAAGAAAGAATCTCAGATGCTGAAGATTCCATAGAAACCATGGACTCAACAGTTAAAGAAAATGCAAAATGCAAAAAGCTTGTAACCCAAAATATCCAGGAAATCCAGGACACAATGAGAAGACCAAACCT